>NC_059219.1:20754711-20962335 GCF_020615455.1 Coregonus clupeaformis | reverse complement strand
TGTGTGTGTGTGTGTGTGTGTGTGTGTGTGTGTGTGTTTTCAGGAAGAGATCAGACTTATATCACAGAAACTGGCAGATGTTACACATGATATAACAAACAGCATCTGCCTGTAGTTATTTGCCCAGCAAGACAACAAACATGACATAATGCCACAGGGGTCACACAGAGTTCAGATTGATTTTAATCATGATTCTGGGAAGAAAATGCTGAGATCCTTTTGCATGCTCTATTACTATCTGGGTGTATATATTTTTCAAAAGTATTTTGATATCTCGCAATGCTGCCAGATTCAATATCCGAATATTTGAAGGTTGACTTGATGTACAGTATTAAATATAGTTGTTCCTATTCTAGTATGTCTCCTTTTGTGTTTTTCCAATTGTTAAATGAGAAAATCACTCCCCAGACTAAATCAAAATGTATTATGTGCAGGCTATTTACAGAAATTGCCATGTGAGCACAGAACATAAGAAGAAAACATGTTATACAGTGGGGGAAAAAGTATTTAGTCAGCCACCAATTGTGCAAGTTCTCCCACTTAAAAAGATGAGAGAGGCCTGTAATTTTCATCATAGGTACACGTCAACTATGACAGACAAATTGAGAGAAAAAAATCCTGCAAATCACATTGTAGGATTTTAATGAATTTATTTGCAAATTATGGTGGAAAATAAGTATTTGGTCACCTACAAACAAGCAAGATTTCTGGCTCTCACAGACCTGTAACTTCTTCTTTAAGAGGCTCCTCTGTCCTCCACTCGTTACCTGTATTAATGGCACCTGTTTGAACTTGTTATCAGTATAAAAGACACCTGTCCACAACCTCAAACAGTCACACTCCAAACTCCACTATGACCAAGACCAAAGAGCTGTCAAAGGACACCAGAAACAAAATTGTAGACCTGCACCAGGCTGGGAAGACTGAATCTGCAATAGGTAAGCAGCTTGGTTTGAATAAATCAACTGTGGGAGCAATTATTAGGAAATGGAAGACATACAAGACCACTGATAATCTCCCTCGATCTGGGGCTCCATGCAAGATCTCACCCCGTGGGGTCAAAATGATCACAAGAACGGTGAGCAAAAATCCCAGAACCACACGGGGGGACCTAGTGAATGACCTGCAGAGAGCTGGGACCGAAGTAACAAAGCCTACCATCAGTAACACACTACGCCGCCAGGGACTCAAATCCTGCAGTGCGTAGACGTGTCCCCCTGCTTAAGCCAGTACATGTCCAGGCCCGTCTGAAGTTTGCTAGAGTGCATTTGGATTATCCAGAAGAGGATTGGGAGAATGTCATATGGTCAGATGAAACCAAAATAGAACTTTTTGGTAAAAACTCAACTCGTCGTGTTTGGAGGACAAAGAATGCTGAGTTGCATCCAAAGAACACCATACCTACTGTGAAGCATGGGGGTGGAAACATCATGCTTTGGGGCTGTTTTTCTGCAAAGGGACCAGGACGACTAATCCGTGTAAAGAAAAGAATGAATGGGGCCATGTATCATGAGATTTTGAGTGAAAACCTCCTTCCATCAGCAAGGGCATTGAAGATGAAATGTGGCTGGGTCTTTCAGCATGACAATGATCCCAAACACACCGCCCGGGCAACGAAGGAGTGGCTTCGTAAGAAGCATTTCAAGGTCCTGGAGTGGCCTAGCCAGTCTCCAGATCTCAACCCCATAGAAAATCTTTGGAGGGAGTTGAAAGTCCGTGTTGCCCAGCGACAGCCCCAAAACATCACTGCTCTAGAGGAGATCTGCATGGAGGAATGGGCCAAAATACCAGCAACAGTGTGTGAAAACCTTGTGAAGACTTACAGAAAACGTTTGACCTGTGTCATTGCCAACAAAGGGTATATAACAAAGTATTGAGAAACTTTTGTTATTGACCAAATACTTATTTTCCACCATAATTTGCAAATAAATTCATAGAAAATCCTACAATGTGATTTTCTGGATTTTGTCTGTCATAGTTGACGTGTACCTATGATGAAAATTACAGGCCTCTCTCATCTTTTTAAGTGGGAGAACTTGCACAATTGGTGGCTGACTAAATACTTTTTCCCCCACTGTATAACATGTTTTCTTCTTATGTTCTGTGCTCACATGGCAATTTCTGTAAATAGCCTGCACATAATACATTTTGATTTAGTCTGGGGAGTGATTTTCTCATTTAACAATTGGAAAAACACAAAAGGAGACATACTAGAATAGGAACAACTATATTTAATACTGTACATCAAGTCAACCTTCAAATATTCGGATATTGAATCTGGCAGCATTGCGAGATATCAAAATACTTTTGAAAAATATATACACCCAGATAGTAATAGAGCATGCAAAAGGATCTCAGCATTTTCTTCCCAGAATCATGATTAAAATCAATCTGAACTCTGTGTGACCCCTGTGGCATTATGTCATGTTTGTTGTCTTGCTGGGCAAATAACTACAGGCAGATGCTGTTTGTTATATCATGTGTAACATCTGCCAGTTTCTGTGATATAAGTCTGATCTCTTCCTGAAAACACACACACACACACACACACACACACACACACACACACAAACTAAATGTGACTTCCAGAAAATGTAAAAGGGTGTCATCTATTGGTCAGTTGTAAATATTGCCAGGTTTCACAAAGTAGCCCTTCACACTGATATTGTAAAACAGAATTACACTGCATTTTAACACATCCCTATTTCTAAATATCCAACTCAACAGTCAAGTATAAAACACAACACTGTTTTATTAGAGTTATTAGCTTAAAATCATTTGCATTAGGCAATCAATGTAATGATAAGCAATTAACTCATTTGTTATTTACTTAATTAGTAAATAACATTCACATTAACAATAACATTCACATGTACATTAAAGCATGTAAATAGTGTAGAAAAGTAAAACATATTTAGAAAACTATATTTCATTATTATATTGTATTTATACATTTACATTTTAGTCATTTAGCAGACGCTCTTATCCAGAGCGACTTACAGTTAGTGCATACATTATTTTTTTATTTTTTCATACCCCCCGTTTTGAATATTTGGATCATCACATTTTTTCTTAGTATTACTGGACATGAATACATTGCATACAGTGAGGGAAAAAAAGTATTTGATCCCCTGCTGATTTTGTACGTTTGCCCACTGACAAAGAAATGATCAGTCTATAATTTTAATGGTAGGTTTATTTGAACAGTGAGAGACAGAATAACAACAACAACAAAATCCAGAAAAATGCATGTCAAAAATGTTATAAATTGATTTGCATTTTAATGAGGGAAATAAGTATTTGACCCCCTCTCAATCAGAAAGATTTCTGGCTCCCAGGTGTCTTTTATACAAGTAACGAGCTGAGATTAGGAGCACACTCTTAAAGGGAGTGCTCCTAATCTCAGTTTGTTACCTGTATAAAAGACACATGTCCACAGAAGCAATCAATCAATCAGATTCCAAACTCTCCACCATGGCCAAGACCAAAGTGATCTCCAAGGATGTCAGGGACAATATTGTAGACCTACACAAGGCTGGAATGGGCTACAAGACCATCGCCAAGCAGCTTGGTGAGAAGGTGACAACAGTTGGTGCGATTATTCACAAATGGAAGAAACACAAAATAACTGTCAATCTCCCTCGGCCTGGGGCTCCATGCAAGATCTCACCTCGTGGAGTTGCAATGATCATGAGAACGGTGAGGAATCAGCCCAGAACTACACGAGAGGATGTTGTCAATGATCTCAAGGCAGCTGGGACCATAGTCACCAAGAAAACAATTGGTAACACACTACGCCGTGAAGGGCTGAAATCCTGCAGCGCCCGCAAGGTCCTCCTGCTCAAGAAAGCACATATACATGCCCGTCTGAAGTTTGCCAATGAACATCTGAATGATTCAGAGGAGAACTGGGTGAAAGTGTTGTGGTCAGATGAGACCGAAATGGAGCTCTTTGGCATCAACTCAACTCGCCGTGTTTGGAGGAGGAGGAATGCTGCCTATGACCCCAAGAACACCATCCCCACCATCAAACATGGAGGTAGAAACATTATGCTTTGGGGGTGTTTTTCTGCTAAGGGGACAGGACAACATCACCGCATCAAAGGGATGATGGACGGGGCCATGTACCATCAAATCTTGGGTGAGAACCTCCTTCCCTCAGCCAGGGTATTGAAAATGGGTCGTGGATGGGTATTCCAGCATGACAATGACCCAAAACACATGGCCAAGGCAACAAAGGAGTGGCTCAAGAAGAAGCACATTAAGGTCCTGGAGTGGCCTAGCCAGTCTCCAGACCTTAATCCCATAGAAAATCTGTGGAGGGAGCTGAAGGTTCGAGTTACCAAACGTCAGCCTCGAAACCTTAATGACTTGGAGAAGATTTGCATAGAGGAGTGGGACAAAATCCCTCCTAAAATGTGTGCAAACCTGGTGGCCAACTACAAGAAACGTCTGACCTCTGTGATTGCCAACAAGGGTTTTGCCACCAAGTACTAAGTCATGTTTTGCAGAGGGGTCAAATACTTATTTAGCTCATTAAAATGCAAATCAATTTATAACATTTTTGACATGCGTTTTTCTGGATTTTGTTGTTGTTATTATGTCTCTCACTGTTCAAATAAACCTACCATTAAAGTTATAGACTGATCATTTCTTTGTCAGTGGGCAAACGTACAAAATCAGCAGGGGATCAAATACTTTTTTCCCTCACAGTAAGTTACATTTTTAATTCTGAACAACAGTCATATTTAACATGCAGTCCCCACTGGTTCCCCCTTTTCATATGAGATTTGTGGCTTGCATGCTCTTTGACATGGCAGAGCAGATTCTACATGCATGTGTATGTGTACGTGCACGTAAAATGTAAGTCGCTTTGGATAAAAGTGTCTGCTAAATGGCATACATTATGTGTTACAGTAATTGTGGTCAGTGGCCGAGTGGTGGGAGTGTAACCACGCTGCATGACACCTGTCACCACATCTCCCTGGCACCTCGCTTGTTATCTCAAGTGTGACACAGGAGATCCCATTTTGAGCTGTTGAGTTTGTGGTCTTTCAACACCTGTCAGCAGGGCCCTTGGCCTGGGTCACTTAGAGAGCACATGGGGCAGAGAGCACCCCCTCTGCGCCAAGGCTTACAGTGCCTATACAAAGTCTACACCCCCCTTGGATTTCTTCACAAAATTGATGTAATTGTCTTTTTTTGTCAACGATCTACGCAAAATACTCTGTCAAAGTGGAAACATTATTGAAAAATAAAACACTAATATACCTTGATTAGATAAGTATTCACCCCCCTGAGTCAATACATGTTAGAAACACCTTTGGCAGCGATTACAGCTGTGTGTCTTCTTGGGTAAGTCTTATAAGAGCTTTTCACACCTGTATTGTGCAATATTTGCCCATTTATTCTTTTCAAAATTCTTCAAGCTCTGGCCCTACATTTTCAAGCAGATTTACAGTGGGGAAAAAAAGCATTTAGTCAGCCACCAATTGTGCAAGTTCTCCCACTTAAAAAGATGAGAGAGGCCTGTAATTTTCATCATAGGTACATGTCAACTATGACAGACAAATTGAAGAAAAAAAATCCAGAAAATCACATTGTAGGATTTTTTATGAATTTATTTGCAAATTATGGTGGAAAATAAGTATTTGGTCACCTACAAACAAGCAAGATTTCTGGCTCTTATAGACCTGCTTTAAGAGGCTCCTCTGTCCTCCACTCGTTACCTGTATTAATGGCACCTGTTTGAACTTGTTATCAGTATAAAAGACACCTGTCCACAACCTCAAACAGTCACACTCCAAACTCCACTATGGCCAAGACCAAAGAGCTATCAAAGGACACCAGAAACAAAATTGTAGACCTGCACCAGGCTGGGAAGACTGAATCTGCAATAGGTTAGCAGCTTGGTTTGAAGAAATCAACAGTGGGAGCAATTATTAGGAAATGGAAGACATACAAGACCACTGATAATCTCCCTCGATCTGGGGCTCCACGCAAGATCTCACCCCGTGGGGTCAAAATGATCACAAGAACGGTGAGCAAAAATCCCAGAACCACACGGGGGGACCTAGTGAATGACCTGCAGAGAGCTGGGACCAAAGTAACAAAGCCTACCATCAGTAACTGTAACGATCCCGGCTGTCTGAGTCGGGTCCTGTCTGGTGACGAGTGTTCCTGTTCGTAATCTCCAGTTTCCCGAGGGTTCGGGAACGCTCCGGGGAGCGCTCTTGTGTTCCGCACCTGCATCCCATCAGCAATCTGCACACCTGGTCCTGATCATCACCCTTCTTAGGCTCTGGCCGAACATCCAGTTCCTGCCGGATCGTTAGCCATGAACAGTATGTTTGTCAGCGTATCAGCCTTGAGTTCTAGCGTTAGTTTTTGTTGTTTTGCACCTTGTTGATTTGCTGTGTACTCACCTCCGTTTTGTTCTGTCTGCAGTCTCTCACCCGGAACCTTCACCCAACCTCTGCCTGATGGTCGGCGGCTGCCGAGCCATGTCTGGACCTACCACTGCACCCTCAACAACCCATCCACGCCACCCGCTCTGTCCCTGGATTATTCAGCCTCACTCGGGAGTCAATTAATAAACACTCACCTTTTTCTCTAAGTACCTTGTCCTGGTCTGCTTCTGGGTTCTGGCGTAGTCAACCGTGACAGAACGATCCGGCCAGTAATGAACCCAGCGGACCTGGACTCTGTTCGCCATGCCATTACCCATCAGGAGAAGATGTTGGGCCATCATAGCACGGTACTACAGGAGATCGCGTTGTCAGTTCGGAACCTTTCTACCGGTCTGACGGAGGTCCAGAACCAACGCAAGTTTCCGGTGGAGGATCCACTACCGGTTTCACCCATCTCGCCTGCCGCTTCGGGAGCTGTGTCCTTCCGTGAGCCCGAGGTTCCGACGCCGGATAGATATGAGGGGAGCTGGGAAGATGCCGTTCCTTCCTTATGCAGTGTGGATTAGTGTTCGATCTACAGCCCTACTCTTATGCCACAGACAAGGCTAGGATAGCCTTTGTGATTGCGTTGCTGCGTGGTCGAGCGCTGGAGTGGGCTTCAGCCGTTTGGGAACGACAAGACCCCTGCATGGCTTCATACCAGGGGTTCACGGCCGAGATGAGGAAGCTCTTCGACCATTCCGTCCGAGGGAGGGACGCAGCTAGGCGCCTGTTTTCGCTTCACCAAGGAACTCGCAGCGTGGCCGACTTCGTGATCGAGTTCAAGACGTTGGCTGTGGAGAGTGGGTGGAACGAGGAGTCTCTGCAAGCGGCCTTTTACCAGGGTCTGTCGGAGCAGCTCAAGGATGAGTTGATCTCCTATCCGGAGCCTAGTGACCTGGACAGCTTGGTAGCCTTGTCAATTCGGGTGGATAATCGAGTCCGAGAGCGAAGGAGGGAGAAGCAATGGGGTCCGTCCAATCGATCAGCTTCTCAGTTCCCAGTCGGGTCGGGTGGTGGACCAGAACACGTCGATCATTCTCCACCACAATGGATTAGTGGAGAGGTCCTCTCTCCCGATTCTGAACCCATGCAAGTGGGGCGGCACGGGTTAACCAAGGAGGAGCGTCAACATAGACGTCAGACCAACTGCTGCCTCTACTGTGGTAGCTCGGGACATTACATCTCCACCTGTTCCCGGCGGTCGTCAAACTGCCCGGCTCGCTAAAGTTGGGAGGACTTTTAGCGAGCCAGTTTCAACCTCTCAGTACCTCTGTCAGACCCGTTTCCCGGCTACCCTTGTGAACAGGAATCAGAGCTTAGCGCTTAACGCTTTTATCGATTCAGGTGCCGATGGAAGCTTTCTTGATGCCGAGTTGGTGGAACAGCTGGGGCTTTCCAAGGAGCAATTGCCGGAAGCCATTGAAGCGACCACTCTGAACGGCAGTAGTCTGGCACGTATCACGATGAGGACTGAACCGGTTAAGATGCGGTTGTCGGGGAATCATTCTGAGATGATTTCATTCTTCATTCTGCCGTCTTCCCATGTTCCTCTGGTCCTTGGATACCCCTGGCTGAAGGAACACAATCCCACGTTCGATTGGGTGACGGGCAAGGTAACGAGTTGGAGCCTTGATTGTCATGCTAACTGTCTCAAGACTGCCTGCCCCCATTCGGTTCCCAGTCAGGTGATTGAGGCTAAACCCCCCAGATTTGTCCCTGGTTCCCGAGACATATCACGATTTGGGGGAAGTTTTCAGTAAGCAGAAGGCTCTGTCACTCCCTCCCCACCGACCATATGATTGTGCCATCAACCTGGTCCCTGGAGCTGTCTACCCCAAGGGAAGGTTATACAGTATCTCCCGACCTGAACGTGAGGCGTTGGAGACCTACATCAAGGAGTCCCTAGCTGCTGGTCTCGTTCGTCCCTCGTCATCACCCCTGGGGGCAGGATTCTTCTTTGTGGGTAAGAAGGATGGCTCTCTTCGACCGTGTATTGATTATCGGGGGTTGAATGACATCACGGTCAAGAACAAGTATCCCCTGCCCTTGATGAGTTCTGCCTTCGACTCCTTACAGGGTGCTACGGTGTTCACCAAGCTAGACCTACGCAATGCGTATCACCTGGTCCGGATCAGAGAGGGGGACGAGTGGTTGACGGGTTTCAATACACCGATGGGTCACTTGAGTATCAGGTGATGCCGTTTGGACTGACCAATGCTCCAGCGGTATTCCAGAGTATGGTGAACGACGTCCTGAGAGATATGATCGGTCTCTTTGTGTTTGTTTACCTGGATGACATTCTGATCTTCTCGAAGGAACCTTCCGACCACGTCCAGCATGTCCGGCAGGTTCTGCAGCGATTGTTGGAGAATCGCCTGTTCGTGAAGGCCGAGAAGTGCGAGTTTCACGCCCACACGACATCCTTTCTCGGGTACATCATCTCCAGGGGAGAGATTAGGATGGACCAGGAGAAGGTTAGAGCGGTTCTGGAATGGGCCCAGCCCGGTACGAGATTGCAGCTCCAGAGATTTTTGGGGTTTGCGAATTTCTACCGCAGATTCATCCGGGATTACAGCCGTGTGGCCGCTCCGTTAATTGCCTTGACTTCCAGTATCAGGACCTTCAAGTGGAATCCGGAGGCGGATCGAGCGTTTCTGGATTTGAAGAGGCGATTCACCAACGCACCGATTCTCTCTCAACCGGACACGGGCCGTCAGTTCGTCGTTGAAGTGGACGCGTCTGATGTGGGAGTTGGCGCCATCCTGTCGCAGCGATGCTCCACGGACAGTAAACTCCATCCCTGCGCCTACTACTCTCGTCGCCTTTCGCCTGCGGAGAGGAATTACGATGTGGGTAACCGGGAGCTTCTCGCGGTGAAACTTGCCTTGGAGGAGTGGCGCCACTGGTTGGAGGGGCGGAGCAACCGTTTATTGTCTGGACTGACCACAAGAATCTTGCTTACGTGCAATCGGCTAAACGTCTCAACTCCCGTCAGGCCAGGTGGGCGTTGTTTTTCGGACGATTCAAGTTTGCCCTGACGTTCCGACCTGGATCTAAGAACGGCAAGGCGGACGCCTTGTCCCGGATGTTCTCCAAGACGGAGGAGAGTGGGCCCAAGACCGAGACAATTCTCCCCGGAACTGCGTCGTGGGAGCAGTTATGTGGAAGATTGAGGAGGAGGTGCTGGCGGCCCTTCGGACTCAGCCCGGTCCCGGTAACGGTCCACCCGGTCGGTTGTTTGTGCCTGAGTCGGTTCGTCCTGCTGTCCTCAAATGGTCCCACGCCAGCAAGATGGCTTGTCACCCTGGCGTGGCTCGGACAATGGCGTTTCTTCGCAGACGTTTTTGGTGGCCTGCCATGGCCGAGGATACTCGGGGGTTTGTTGCTGCCTGTCCAGTGTGTGCGCAGAATAAGAGTACCAATCGGCCCAGCTCTGGACTACTTCACCCCCTTCCTATTCCCCCGGCGACCATGGTCGCATCTGGCCCTGGACTTCGTCACTGGGTTGCCCGCTTCTGAGGGGAACACGGTCGTTCTGACGATCGTGGACAGATTCAGCAAGTTCGCCCACTTTGTGCCTATTGCCAAGCTTCCCTCTGCCTCGGAGACGTCCGAGATCCTGGTTAGGGAGGTTTTCAGGGTCCACGGTTTGCCCAGTGATATCGTTTCCGACCGTGGCCCTCAGTTTACCTCTGCTGTCTGGAAGTCCTTCTGTTTGGCCATTGGAGCTACAGTCAGTCTCACATCTGGTTTTCACCCCCAATCCAATGGTCAGGCGGAGAGAGCCAACCAGAAGATGGAATCCACGCTACGCTGTCTGGTCTCTTCCAACCCCACCTCCTGGGTCTCTCAGTTGCCTTGGGTTGAGTATGCCCACAATACTCTTCCTACATCTGCCACTGGGATGTCTCCCTTCCAGTGCCTGTATGGCTACCAACCTCCCCTGTTTCCTTCTCAGGAGAAGGAGCTCTCAGTGCCTTCTGTTCAGGCCCATATTCGTCGTTGCCACCGGACCTGGCATCGGGCCAGAAAGGCACTCCTTAGAGTTTCGGACCGGTATCAGCTCCAGGCGAATCGTCGCCGGATCCCCGCTCCCACCTATACCATCGGAGATAGGGTTTGGTTGGCCACACGGGATCTTCCGTTACGGACTGAGTCTAGGAAGTTGTTACCGAAGTTCATTGGTCCGTTTGTGGTGGAGAAGGTGATCAATCCAGTGGCAGTTCGACTCAAACTACCGAGGACGCTCAGAGTCCATCCCACCTTTCATGTCTCCTGCCTCAAGCCTGTCCTCCTCAGTCCTCTGTTGCCTCCTCCGCCTCCTCCTCCTCCTCCTCGGATGATCGGAGGTGGTCCTGCCTACACGGTGCGGCGCATCATGGATTCCAGACGGCGGGGCCGGGGTTTCCAGTATCTCGTGGACTGGGAGGGTATGGTCCTGAGGAGAGGAGTTGGATTCCGCGGCGACAGGTCCTAGACGCGGACCTCATCAGTGACTTCTACCGCCTCCATCCTGGCGCTCCGGGAGTCCGCCCGGTGGCGTTCGGTCGGAGGGGGGGTACTGTAACGATCCCGGCTGTCTGAGTCGGGTCCTGTCTGGTGACGAGTGTTCCTGTTCGTAATCTCCAGTTTCCCGAGGGTTCGGGAACGCTCCGGGAGCGCTCTTGTGTTCCGCACCTGCATCCCATCAGCAATCTGCACACCTGGTCCTGATCATCTCCCTTCTTAGGCTCTGGCCGAACATCCAGTTCCTGCCGGATCGTTAGCCATGAACAGTATGTTTGTCAGCGTATCAGCCTTGAGTTCTAGCGTTAGTTTTTGTTGTTTTGCACCTTGTTGATTTGCTGTGTACTCACCTCCGTTTTGTTCTGTCTGCAGTCTCTCACCCGGAACCTTCACCCAACCTCTGCCTGATGGTCGGCGGCTGCCGAGCCATGTCTGGACCTACCACTGCACCCTCAACAACCCATCCACGCCACCCGCTCTGTCCCTGGATTATTCAGCCTCACTCGGGAGTCAATTAATAAACACTCACCTTTTTCTCTAAGTACCTTGTCCTGGTCTGCTTCTGGGTTCTGGCGTAGTCAACCGTGACAGTAACACACTACGCTGCCAGGGACTCAAATCCTGCAGTGCCAGACGTGTCCCCCTGCTTAAGCCAGTGCATGTCCAGGCCCATCTGAAGTTTGCTAGAGTGCATTTGGATGATCCAGAAGAGGATTGGGAGAATGTCATATGGTCAGATGAAACCAAAATATAACTTTTTGGTAAAAACTCAACTCGTCGTGTTTGGAGGACAAAGAATGCTGAGTTGCATCCAAAGAACACCATACCTACTGTGAAGCATGGGGGTGGAAACATCATGCTTTGGGGCTGTTTTTCTGCAAAGGTACCAGGACGACTGATCCGTGTAAAGGAAAGAATGAATGGGGCCATGTATCGTGAGATTTTGAGTGAAAACCTCCTTCCATCAGCAAGGGCATTGAAGATGAAACGTGGCTGGGTCTTTCAGCATGACAATGATCCCAAACACACCGCCCGGGCAACGAAGGAGTGGCTTCGTAAGAAGCATTTCAAGGTCCTGGAGTGGCCTAGCCAGTCTCCAGATCTCAACCCCATAGAAAATCTTTGGAGGGAGTTGAAAGTCCGTGTTGCCCAGCGACAGCCCCAAAACATCACTGCTCTAGAGGAGATCTGCATGGAGGAATGGGCCAAAATACCAGCAACAGTGTGTGAAAACCTTGTGAAGACTTACAGAAAACGTTTGACCTGTGTCATTGCCAACAAAGGGTATATAACAAAGTATTGAGAAACTTTTGTTATTGACCAAATACTTATTTTCCACCATAATTTGCAAATAAATTCATTAAAAATCCTACAATGTGATTTTCTGGATTTTTTTCCCTCATTTTATCTGTCATAGTTGACGTGTACCTATGATGAAAATTACAGGCCTCTCTCATCTTTTTAAGTGGGAGAACTTGCACAATTGGTGGCTGACTAAATACTTTTTTCCCCCACTGTAAGTCAACTGTAACTTGGCCACTCAGGAACATTCACTGTCTTCTTGGTAAACAACTCCAGTGTAGATTTGGCCTTGTGTTGTAGGTTATTGTCCTGCTGAAAGGTGAATTCCTCTCCCAGTGTCTGGTGTAAAGCAGACTAAAGCAGGTTTTCCTCTAGGATTTTGCCTGTGCTTAGCTCCATGCCGTTTCTTTTTATCCTGAAAATTTCACCAGTCTTTGCCGATGTCAAGCATTCCCATACCATGATGCAGCCACCACCATGTTTGAAAATAAGGAGGCAGTTACTCAGTGATGTGTTGTGTTGGATTTGCCCCAAACATAAGGCTTTGCATTTAGGCCAAAAAGTGTATTCCTTTGCCGTGTAATTATTTTTTCAGTATTACTTTAGTGCCTTGTTGCATACATATGCATGTTTTGAAATATTTTTTATTCTGTATATTTGTATTATTATTTTTCTCTGTCATTTAGGTCATAATTGTGCAGTCACTACAATGTTGTTGATCCATCCTCAGTTTTCTCCCATTACAGCCATTGAACTCTGTAGCGGTTTTTAAATCAGCAATGGCCGCATGGTGACATCCCTAAGCAGTTTCCTTCCTATCCTGCAGCTCAGTTCAGAAGGACGACTGCATCTTTGATGTGTCTGGGTTGTTTGATAAATTATCAACAGCATACTTATTAACTTGACCATGCTTAAATATATAATCAATGTCTGATTTTTTATTGTTACCCATCTACTAATCACTGCCCTTCTTTCGAAAAGCTCCTTGGTCTTTATAGTTGAATCTTGACTGAGGGAGCTTACAGATGTTGTATATATGTATGGGGGACAGAGAAAGGGATAGTCATTCAAAAATCATATCAACCCCTATTATTTCACACAGAGTGAGTCTATATAACTTATTTTGTGATTTGTTAAGCCGATTTTTCTTTCTGAACTAAAGGGGATGAATACTTATGCAACGACTATATTTTAGTTATTTAATTTGCATTAATTTGTAAACATTTATATAACGTTTTTTTCACTTTGACATTTTGGAGTATTTTGTGTAGATCAATTACAAAAAAAATACAATTACATCTATTTCAATCCCACTTTGTAACGCAACAAAATGTGAAGAGTTCAAGGGGGAGTAGGCACTGTACATGTCAGAAGGGTGGGTGGCAGACAGATCATTTTAGTCACTGTCATCATTATGAAACATTTTCTAATGATACCAGCAGCTTGGCAAACACATTATCTGCCACAGCATGGCCAAGAAGTCACTCAAGCTCAGCACTTCAGAGAGAGATTGGTCTTGGGACACTATACACATTACAAGTTACATGCTTGGCTTATTTTGGCTCATGCCACAGCTACAGGGATTGGTCTTTGCCCAACTACTTGGTGGAGCTCTGCTTTTCTGTCTAACTTTGGCATGGATATCGCCAGCTTCCCATCCTCTAGAGGGAGCTCTATCATAGGCACAGCGCCCACTGAGGATACACTGATGCTCCTAACACTAAGAGCCTGCTCTCTAGTCAGTGTGGGCTTGCCCAGGACACTCTTAAGTTGAGCCCAGAAGAAGGTCTGTTGCTTGGCTTGCTGGGGCCACTCTAGGTACGTTTTGGTGTTCAGCATCTTCTTGAGCTTACAATACTTGCTGGGCAGAGATTCAGGGTCGATGGGCTCTTTAACCACCAGAATAACATCGCTGAAGGTCTTGCCGATGGCTCGTTGCTGGGCAAAGTAGAGCTCGTTGCTGGGCACCAATCGCTGTTCACAAAGTGGCGTGACAACACAAATATGATCTGGATTTGTAAACAAAAAAATCAGAGGATAGGGTGTATTAATTTAGGCAAATGCACAGTGCAGGAATCAGGATACAAACCTAAACAAAACATACATTTTACATTTTGGTTTGTTCAATTTACCTTTTATATTCAAAAGTCTATTACTATTTACTTGTTAAAACACCTCTAACTTGTCTTGGGTGGTCCTCACCCTTACCTTTTCGCTGCTCTCAATATTTTCAATGATGTTGTCAATGATCCACTTTCCTGGCATGAAGTCTCTCTCATGGATACAGAGTTGGTAGGGGGGCTTGCTGTTCTCCAAGCAGGGCAACAACTGGTCCCTGACCCAGTCTGCATCTGGGTGGCTGTAGGAGATGAAGGCGTGGTAAGCATAGATCTGTGATTTTCCAGATGCTCCTTCCTGATGAGCCCTGTATTTGGCTCTGAGGATCTGATATGTGGCTTTGGTGTACTAGGGAACATTGAATATGTAGCATATAAGCATCAACACTAAAACCACAGCTGCAGTAGTAGCCACAGAGATGATGATGACCAGTCTGACATCGCAGGCAACGTGACCCGGGAAGAAATCTGCCACAGCGGTATTGAGCAAGGCTTCTGGATGGTAACACTTGTAGTTCTCTGGCCAGTCAGTGATGTTGACCTTCCCCTTTGAAATTGTGTCCTGGATGAAGGCGTGGAGGTCGCAGGTGCAGTGGTATGGGTTGTTCCCTGCCGTCAGTCGAGACAGCTGGGGCATGTCCTGGAAGGAGCCCATGCTGATGAGCCCAAAGGAGTTCCCATCCAGAGCCAGTGACTGCAAGGAGTGACTTCTCCAACCAGAAGGGATGAACTTGATCTTGTTCCCATTGAGCAGGAGCTCCTTAAGGCTGGTGGTTTGTTGGAAGTAGACCATGTCCAGCTGGTCCAGGTCACAGTACGAAAGGTCCAGGAATTGTACTGTGGTGGGCAGACACTGGAAGGCACCACTTTCGAATCGGTTGTGGTGAGCGATCACCTGGGTGATGTTCTGCATCCAGTTACAGTTGTGACTCTTCTCAGCAGAGCCCAGCATGTTGTGGCTAACATCCATGACCTTCAATTGTTTGAACTCCCTGGTCAGGGAGGCTAAGTCCTGAAGGCTGGTCAGTTGGTTGGTGCTGACATTGAAGGATCGAAGAGCCGGTATGGTGCCCCTGTAGTTGCATCTCTGGTTGAAGAGGATGTTGTCCTGCAGGCGGTTGTTTGAGATGTCCAAAACCTCCATGCCTTCCATATTAAGCCAGGCGTCGCAAGGCACAGAGTTGAAGTTCACATTCTGAATGGACAGCAGTTGGACTTTGTTGAACCATGTGAAGCGCCAGTCGAAACGCAAAATGTCTGGATTACTGATATGCCTGAGGAGTAATGGAGACAAAAAATGTAAGCATGAAAAAAACATGTGTGGTCAAGATGATAACATAATTGGTACTTTCAGACTACATACAGTGAGGGAAAAAAGTATTTGATCCCCTGCTGATTTTGTACGTTTGCCCACTGACAAAGACATGATCAGTCTATAATTTTAATGGGAGGTTTATTTGAACAGTGAGAGACAGAATAACAACAAAAAAATCTAGAAAAACGCATGTCAAAAATGTTAAAAATTAATTTGCATTTTAATGAGGGAAATAAGTATTTGACCCCCCTGCAAAACATGACTTAGTACTTGGTGGCAAAACCCTTGTTGGCATTCACAGAGGTCAGACATTTCTTGTAGTTGGCCACCAGGTTTGCACACATCTCAGGAGGGATTTTGTCCTACTCCTCTTTGCAGAACTTCTTCAAGTCATTAAGGTTTCGAAGCTGACGTTTGGCAACTCGAACCTTCAGCTCCCTCCACAGTTTTTCTATGGGATTAAGGTCTGGAGACTGGCTAGGCCACTCCAGGACCTTAATGTGCCTCTTCTTGAGCCACTCCTTTGTTGCCTTGGCCGTGTGTTTTGGGTCATTGTCATGCTGGAATACCCATCCACGACCCATTTTCAATGCCCTGGCTGAGGGAAGGAGGTTCTCACCCAAGATTTGACGGTACATGGCCCCGTCCATCATCCCTTTGATGCGGTGAACTTGTCCCCTTAGCAGAAAAACACCCCCAAAGCATAATGTTTCCACCTCCATGTTTGACGGTGGGGATGGTGTTCTTGGGGTCATAGGCAGCATTCCTCATCCTCCAAACATGGCGAGTTGAGTTGATGCCAAAGAGCTCCATTTTGGTCTCCTGACAACAACACTTTCACCCAGTTCTCCTCTGAATCATTCAGATGTTCATTGGCAAACTTCAGACGGGCATGTATATGTGCTTTCTTGAGCAGGGGGATCTTGCGGGCGCTGCAGGATTTCAGTCCTTCACGGCGTAGTGTGTTACCAATTGATTTCTTGGTGACTATGGTCCCAGCTGCCTTGAGATCATTGACAAGATCCTCCCGGGTAGTTCTTGGCTGATTCCTCACTGTTCCTATGATCATTGCAACTCCACGAGGTGAGATCTTGCATGGAGCCCCAGGCCGAGGGAGATTGACAGATCTTTTGTGTTTCTTCCATTTGCGAATAATCGCTCCAACTGTTGTCACCTTCTCACCAAGCTGCTTGGCGATGGTCTTGTAGCCCATTCCAGCCTTGTGTAGGTCTACAATCTTGTCCCTGACATCCTTGGAGAGCTCTTTGGTCTTGGCCATGGTGGAGAGTTTGGAATCTGATTGATTGATTGCTTCTGTGGACATGTGTATTTTATACAGGTAACAAACTGAGATTAGGAGCACTCCCTTTAAGAGTGTGCTCTTAATCTCAGCTCGTTACCTGTATAAAAGACACATGAGAGCCAGAAATCTTTCTGATTGAGAGGGGGTCAAATACTTATTTCCCTCATTAAAATGCAAATCAATTTATAACATTTTTGACATGCGTTTTTTTGGATTTTGTTGTTGTTATTCTGTCTCTCACTGTTCAAATAAACCTACCATTAAAATTATAGACTGATCATTTCTTTGTCAGTGGGCAAACGTACAAAATCAGCAGGGGATCAAATACTTTTTTCCCTCACTGTAGATATGGAAACAGATTTAAATTGATGAAAAAATACACTTGTGACTAGGAACCTGTATTTGTTTTTGCATCTTCTGGGTAGAAATGTCTGCATAATGCTTTTGTAATTTAACAGAGTAGAATAAGATATGCTTACCACAGATTTAGTCTACTCAGTGCAAGGTTTTTGATACTGGAGCCCAAGCCATTATCCACAAAGTTGGGCGAGCGAGCAAAGTCAATGTATTGAAGTGTCAGACATTTAAGGGGGGTGACCTGTAGATTAAACAGAGCCATCCTCATAAGGTTCTCATTGAATTTTCCACGGTGAAAGATGAGCGAATCTACTTTGATGTCTTGCAAGCCTCTGAAAATATCCTCATCTCCCATGTAATACATGAACTCAAAGAGGTTCCTGAATTGGATAAGACTGAAAGTCTTGTTGGCCAAGTCTCGAAGAATCAAAGGTAGGAAATTTGGCTTCTGATCTATGGCCATGTCAAAACCCATTCTACATGCCTGGATTACCTTCAGACTACCCGGTTCATAGTAACTGATATTGGATAAAGTTTTAATGGCAAACTCCTGTAACCAAATGTTCCTCAATGCCTGGAAGTCCCCTTTCCTTAGACCCTTGACCAAGGGGCCGCCCATGGACAGGGCCTTGAGGTGGGTCAATCTGGAGAAAACGTCAGCTGCCAATGTGGCCTGGGTGTAAGGTTATTCGACATAAGGAGTTCCCTTAGATTATAGAGGTCCTGCAAGGCGTTGGCAGGGATTTCCTCTAGGGAGTTGTTAAAGATGTTAAGATGCTCCAGGAGGGGGTTGTTGTGGAAGGCACGGTCCTCAATCACAGAGATGTTGTTGAACTGCAGCTCAAGGACACGAAGATGAGGTAGGCGAAAAAAATAATTAACACGAATGGCATTAAGTTCATTGTAGGAGAGATCTATACTTTCAAGCGTGGAAGGGAGGTGCTTCCATGGAACATGATCCAGTCGCTGACCAAGGCAGTTTGCGGAGCGACCAGAGTTGTAGATTTGACAGGGGCCTCTCTCATCATTCGAAGCAGGGGTTGGTGAGGCAAGGACCACAAGAAGTGGCAGACTAAACCACACAAAATCAAGTAGAATCATAGTGTGCATGCACATTTTGGATCTGTAAAGGAATGTAAAAAATCTGTAAAGTCTAACAAATTACAAGATTGACAAGATTGTTAACAAACATCTATTGCATTCTCTAGGTCTTTGTCATTTCAGTTTGACTATAGTCTCCTTTTTACACCCTTCAATCCTCAATTGCAACTAGAGGAAATAGGGAGGGAGGAAATGGATTTCAGTCTGATGTTACCCAGTATTTATGTGTCTGTGCCCAACATTACCCACACATTTCTGTTTCAAAGCCAAGAGAAGTGATTTGTGAAATGTTGCCATGACACTCTTATCTGTGGTTACATGTTTACATCCATGTTTACCATCACTGTCTTGATTTTTACAGGTTGGATAGTAACATGCTTGCAGTGAAGAATGGTCCAACAGTGTGCATCTTTCAAGTTAGGCTTTAGTGTAGAAGTCAGAAAAGTATTGATAATATAGGCAAAAAGCAACCAGATCAAGATTACAAATAATGTCCTGCCCATTATGTATAGTTCTCGCTTTGTGGGCAATAAAATGAGGAAATGGCAACTGAACGTGAGATTTCTCAACACGGACCGTATGTTCAGTTCTGGCATGCACACCACCTGATCTATTGACTTGGTTCAGACTACTATTGTGGTGTTGGGAAGCGAAATGCTCAAATGTTTCTACTAACCCTCATAAGACACAGTACTCTGCTCACGGCTGTTAGTTACAATCCCCCAAGTCCTCATAATCCTTTCCATTATCTATACTACAAACCAAGGGTAACTCACTGTTTTGGCATTACCTTCACGTCGGCAATATGTCAAGTTTTATTACCATGTAGAATAAGCAGTTTTAGTAAAATTGTATCCTGGGAGTGACAAGAAGGGAGTAAACATTTATGTCATGAACAAATATGCTGGCTGTAGAATTATTGCTTTATTATATTTACACCTGACTTATCAGCCAACACTTTATTCACCAATATTTAAGAAAATAACTGATTTTCATGGATGACATATTCTAACATCTCATCAAATATGTCAGTGAACCCTTTGATTGCTGTCCTATAGCCCAGTGGTTCCCAAACTGTGGGAACCCCCTAGGGAGAACTCAGTCTGGCTTTAAACTTACTCTTGAAAGTTATAATAATAGAATGCACAAGGTGCATTTTCAAAATTGGGTAGTCATTGCATACCTTAGAGAGCTATTTATAACTTGTCAGAAATGTCCAGATCAACTAGCCCATGTCAGCAAACATTTGTTTTATTTAGGTTTCTTAGGTTTCTTAGCCCATAGATGTTCCCCAATGCTGGACAGGGGGCCCCGAATAAAAAGGTTTGGTAACCCCTGCTATAGCCTACAGTAAGTTTGGTATTCTAGCAATGTTTTATGATATTTTGAATAATACCAACTGATTAAACGTTTAACTAATTTTTTTATTTTCAGTAAAAAATTTCAGAATTTTTGTATTTTCAATAAAGATTCAGGATTCTTTTTTTCATCTGTGGCATATTGTATTTTCTGATACCAAAATGTCTAAGGTATTCAATGAGCCTCGACTTTGTTTACTGTATACATTGGATATCATATACTTAGGCCTTTCAAACTTCAGATTGGAGTTCTGCTCTTGATATAGAGGTAAATATTTAGATAATGAATGCCTTCTTTCTGCTGGAAGGATCCATTTATGATGTTTATAATTCATTGGGCAGTGTGTTAGACTGCTGTCTTTATCTTTATCTTTGATCTCTTTTTCTGACGTGCATCCCCACCACTGACATTCATATCTGGCAGGGTTCCTTGACTCGTACCAGGAACCTAGGACAATATGGTCTTCCTCCTTTAAAAACTGCTTAGATTAACACTAGACCTTGCAAACTGATTAAATCAATCAGCACATTATAACTGGGTGATTGATTAATGTCCCACGGACCAATGTCACACCACATGGTAACTGATAAATATGACACAATAAGTGGCTGATGTGAAGGAGATCATTTTTTACAGGAAAGTAGGAGGAGCTTCCTTCTAAAGCCGGTCTCTATTTACTTAATGGTACTACTTACCACCAGGTCAGAGCAGTCAACCCTGAGCTACTGTGGGGAAAAAAAGTATTTAGTCAGCCACCAATTGTGCAAGTTCTCCCACTTAAAAAGATGAGAGAGGCCTGTAATTTTCATCATAGGTACACGTCAACTATGACAGACAAATTGAGGAAAAAAAATCCAGAAAATCACATTGTAGGATTTTTTATGAATTTATTTGCAAATTATGGTGGAAAATAAGTATTTGGTCATCTACAAACAAGCAAGATTTCTGTCTCTCACAGACCTGTAACTTCTTCTTTAAGAGTCTCCTCTGTCCTCCACTCGTTACCTGTATTAATGGCACCTGTTTGAACTTGTTATCAGTATAAAAGACACCTGTCCACAACCTCAAACAGTCACACTCCAAACTCCACTATGGCCAAGACCAAAGAGCTGTCAAAGGACACCAGAAACAAAATTGTAGACCTGCACCAGGCTGGGAAGACTGAATCTGCAATAGGTAAGCAGCTTGGTTTGAAGAAATCAACTGTGGGAGCAATTATTAGGAAATGGAAGACATACAAGACCACTGATAATCTCCCTCGATCTGGGGCTCCACGCAAGATCTCACCCCGTGGGGTCAAAATGATCACAAGAACGGTGAGCAAAAATCCCAGAACCACACGGGGGGACCTAGTGAATGACCTGCAGAGAGCTGGGACCAAAGTAACAAAGCCTACCATCAGTAAAAACACTACGCCGCCAGGGACTCAAATCCTGCAGTGCCAGACGTGTCCCCCTGCTTAAGCCAGTACATGTCCAGGCCCGTCTGAAGTTTGCTAGAGTGCATTTGGATGATCCAGAAGAGGATTGGGAGAATGTCATATGGTCAGATGAAACCAAAATATAACTTGTAAAAACTCAACTCGTCGTGTTTGGAGGACAAAGAATGCTGAGTTGCATCCAAAGAACACCATACCTACTGTGAAGCATGGGGGTGGAAACATCATGCTTTGGGGCTGTTTTTCTGCAAAGGGACCAGGACGACTGATCCGTGTAAAGGAAAGAATGAATGGGGCCATGTATCGTGAGATTTTGAGTGAAAACCTCCTTCCATCAGCAAGGGCATTGAAGATGAAACGTGGCTGGGTCTTTCAGCATGACAATGATCCCAAACACACCGCCCGGGCAACGAAGGAGTGGCTTCGTAAGAAGCATTTCAAGGTCCTGGAGTGGCCTAGCCAGTCTCCAGATCTCAACCCCATAGAAAATCTTTGGAGGGAGTTGAAAGTCTGTGTTGCCCAGCGACAGCCCCAAAACATCACTGCTCTAGAGGAGATCTGTATGGAGGAATGGGCCAAAATACCAGCAACAGTGTGTGAAAACCTTGTGAAGACTTACAGAAAACGTTTGACCTGTGTCATTGCCAACAAAGGGTATATAACAAAGTATTGAGAAACTTTTGTTATTGACCAAATACTTATTTTCCACCATAATTTGCAAATAAATTCATTAAAAGTCCTACAATGTGATTTTCTGGATTTTTTTTTCTTATTTTGTCTGTCATAGTTGACGTGTACCTATGATGAAAATTACAGGCCTCTCTCATCTTTTTAAGTGGGAGAACTTGCACAATTGGTGGCTGACTAAATACTTTTTTTCCCCACTGTATGTGCCTCTAACCTACATGTTTAGAGTATAGATAGGCTACATTAACTCTGTTAGTTAGCCTGGTTAGCCATTAACTCACTGGTTGTGTGCTTCTGAATGTTTAATAATGGGATCAGACGACTTGCCTATCAAAATTGGTCACCCAAATAAGTGTGATTTACACTGCAAATACAAGACTTCACTTTTGATAGGCTAATTATTATCTAAAAATGAGTGACATACAGTGAGGGAAAAAAGTATTTGATCCCCTGCTGATTTTGTACGTTTGCCCACTGACAAAGACATGATCAGTCTATAATTTTAATGGTAGGTTTATTTGAACAGTGAGAGACTGAATAACAACAAAGAAATCCAGAAAAACGCATGTCAAAAATGTAAAAGATTAATTTGCATTTTAATGAGGGAAATAAGTATTTGACCCCTCTGCAAAACATGACTTAGTACTTGGTGGCAAAACCCTTGTTGGCAATCACAGAGGTCAGACGTTTCTTGTAGTTGGCCACCAGGTTTGCACACATCTCAGGAGGGATTTGGCTAGGCCACTGCAGGACCTTGATGTGCTTCTTCTTGAGCCACTCCCTTGTTGCCTTGGCCGTGTGTTTTGGGTCATTGTCATGCTGGAATACCCATCCACTACCCATTTTCAATGCCCTGGCTGAGGGAAGTAGGTTCTCACCCAAAATTTGACGGTACATGGCCTCGTCCATCGTCCCTTTGATGCGGTGAAGTTGTCCTGTCCCCTTAGCAGAAAAACACCCCCAAAGCATAATGTTTCCACCTCCCTGTTTGATGGTTGGGATGGTGTTCTTGGGGTCATAGGCAGCATTCCTCCTCCTCCAAACACGGCGAGTTGAGTTGATGCCAAAGAGCTCCATTTCGGTCTCATTAAAATGCAAATCAATTTATAACATTTTTGACATGCGTCTTTCTGGATTTTTTTGTTGTTATTCTGTCTCTCACTGTTCAAATAACCCTACCATTAAAATTATAGACTGATCATTTCTTTGTCAGTGGGCAAACGTACAAAATCAGCAGGGGATCAAATACTTTTTTCCCTCACTGTATATGCAGGGAATCTTGTGTTCTATGCTGTGACCTGAGGATGGACTTTTACTTGAATTTCTGTAGATGTGTTAAGACTGCATTTAAGTAGCAGGATCTAGTTCATTATTTGTAAATATCCATATCACCACCGATGACAAGAAGAACTTAATTAAATTGTGGCACATAGTACATGTACAGTGTCAACAACATTGTAAAGCTGAAGTACTGTTGACTATTGGCTCATAGATTTAGGCGCTGAAACTCAATACCTGTTACAGCTATACATTTATGTTTGAAAACGATGGGACCCACCAGGGTCAAAGCAGTCTACTTACAGAAGTATATAGCTACAGGGAAATGAACATCTTCATAGCAAGCTAAGCAGTTTATTTAGACAAGCCAGAAGAAATGTAAGGCTAAGTTTAGTGCCCAGAAAGCATGTTCAAAGAACTTATAAAACCTATAAACCTATTTTAAACCCGCTTCGAGACACATCCAAATAAAACTGAGCCAAAACAACTTCTGATAAATATAGCATCATATATTCAACTGATAACATTTTTTCAGTAAACATTTCCTCATACTTGCTTTATTGCCAATTAGCTATATTTTCTTCAAAGAAACTCCCAAGTTCAACACGTGAAGAGAAAGAATATCTGTTAACGGTATCTGCTAAAGATAGCTTTCAATATCATGTCTACTGTATGTCATCTCAGGGATCTACAGTAAATGGAATGAATGACAGTGGGACCTACCGTCAATAGAATGACAGTGGAGACAATGCAGTGAATAGAGGTCTCACTGGTTCCATTTTGTCAATGATTCCTTTAAGTTTGTCCTCCTGTCTTTGCATAATGACAGCTTCCTAGTGACATAGGCCTACAGAACACGCTTATTGTCAAAACGTCTTTGTATGGGAATTACACTGATAAGCATCAGTCCATCTCTGTAGCAAATGGCATTTCCCGTAATACTATCACTGCATGGGCACAATGAGCCTCATTGTTCAAAAGACTGCATATGAAAAAGAGTTGAAAGTTTCCACTTCTTCTTACATATTTCCTTTCTCATGTGATGTTGCCCTTAGTCTGATATTCATGCTGTATGTGTAATGTAGAATATGAGACAATATGTTGTGTCCCTGCTCCATGTCCCCCCATCCCCATGACAATTTTGCCTATGGAGCTGGGACAAGAAGCAGTCCTTTTACAACAACAATTCTGATCAGTTTTTACATTGGTAAGAAATGGCACTTCTGTAGCCAAATATCTTATTTATTCAGAACAGGTTGATTCGTCCCCCCCCATTAATTAATTAAAAATAAAAATTGCATATGCACGTCATAATCAATGGCAAACTCTATAGAATTGCAGGAAATTAGCTTTAACAGTCGACTTTGGGCATGAAAAACAGTCCAACTCCTCCTCTTTCAAAAATGTCTAACAGAAATGGGGTGTGCCTAAGGTGGTTCATCGATGTGTCATTCTCATCACGCACGCATCGACCGACATAGCTACAATTGAAGTCAGAAGTTTACATACACCTTAGCCAAAAACGTTTCAACTCAGTTTTTCACAATTCCTGACCTTTAATCCTAGTAAAAATTTGAAGAATGTGAAATGTCAGAATAATAGTAGAGAGAATGATTTATTTCAGCTTTTATTTCTTTCATCACATTCCCAGTGGGTCAGAAGTTTACATACACTCAATTAGTATTTGGTAGCATTGCCTTTAAATTGTTTAACTTGGGTCAAACGTTTCGGGTAGCCTTCCACAAGCTTCCCACAATAAGTTGGGTCAATTTTGGCCCATTCCTCCTGACAGAGCTGGTGTAACTGAGTCAGGTCTGTAGGCCTCCTTGCTCGCACACGCTTTTTCAGTTCTGCCCACACATTTTCTATAGGTTTGAGCTCAGGGCTTTGTGATGGCCACTCCAATACCTTGACTTTGATGTCCTTAAGCCATTTTGCCACAACTTTGGAAGTATGCTTGGAGTCATTGTCCATTTGGAAGACCCATTTGCGACCAAGCTTTAACTTCCTGACTGATGTCTTGAGATGTTGCTTCAATATATCCACATAATTTTCCTTCCTCATGATGCCATCTATTTTGTGAAGTGCACCAGTCCCTCCTGCAGCAAAGCACTCCCACAGCATGATGCTGCCACCCCCGTGCTTCACGGTTGGGATGGTGTTCTTCGGCTTGCAAGCACCCCCTTTTTCCTCCAAACATAACGATGGTCATTATGGCCAAACAGTTCTATTTTTTGTTTCACCAGACCAGAGGACATTTCTCCAAAAAGTACGATCTTTGTCCCCATGTGCAGTTGCAAACCGTAGTCTGTCTTTTTTATGGAGGTTTTGGAGCAGTGGCTTCTTCCTTGCTGAGCGGCCTTTCAGGTTATGTCGATATAGGACTCGTTGTACTGTGGATATAGATACTTTTGTACCTGTTTCATCCAGCATCTTCACAAGGTCCTTTGCTGTTGTTCTGGGATTGATTTGCACTTTCACACCAAAGTACGTTCATCTCTAGGAAACAGAACACGTCTCCTTCCTGAGCGGTATGACGGCTGCATGGTCCCATGGTGTTTATACTTGCGTGCTATTGTTTGTACAGATGAACGTGGTACCTTGGAAATTGCTCCCAAGGATCAACCAGACTGGTGGAGGTCTACAATGTTTTTGGCTGATTTTTCTTTTGATTTTCCCATGATGTCAAGCAAAGAGGCACTGCATTTGAAGGTAGGACTTGAAATACATCCACAGGTACACCTCCAATTGATTCAAATGATGTCAATTAGCCTATCAGAAGCTTCTAAAGCCATGACATCATTTTCTGGAATTTTCCAAGCTGTTTAAAGGCACTGTCAACTTAGTGTATGTAAACTTCTGACCCACTGGAATTGTGAGACAGTGAATTATAAGTGAAATAATCTGTCTGTAAACAGTTGTTGGAAAAATTACTTGTGTCATGCACAAAGTAGATGTCCTAACCAACTTGCCAAAACTATAGTTTGTTAACAAGAAATGTGTGGAGTGGTTGAAAAACAAGTTTAAATGACTCCAACCTAAGTGTATGTAAACTTCCGACTTCAACTGTAGTTCGTTAGCTAAGCTAGCCACTTGTAGCTAGCCATTAACTCCTCCAGTATGTGTTGATGTCATTTCACAGGATTTGTTTTTGGACGGAAGCTGTAGAGCACGTGTCAAACTCATTCCACGGAGCGCCAAGTGTCTGAGGGTTTTTGCTCATCCTTTTTTGTACTTGATTGATGAATTAAGGTCACTAAATAGTAATGAACTACCCTCACCTGATTGTTGAGGTCTTTGGAAAAAACCAGCAGACACTAGGCCCTCCATGGAATGAGTTTGACACCCCTGCCTTAAAGATTGGTGTTTGTCGAATTGGCCCTAACCTGACTGACAGCCCCCCCTCATCCTCTCACCAACCACCTCATCCTATCACCACTTTGGCTTCTTCAACAGGTCAAACACACACACCTGTTCCCACTCCTGTAATCACCTCTCCTCCCTTTTTCGCTCCTCTGTTTCCCAATATAAGCAGCATGCTTCTCACTGCGCACTAGTGTAGTTTATGCTTGGTGATGCCATAGGGTGGCCCCCATCATGTTCCTTGTGCGTGATATGACAAAGTAAGTGCCTATTTATTATGTTGTTGGAGATAAGTCAATACTAAATGCAGCCTTAACTTTGTCATATGTTATATCTCTTTGTATATCCATGTCCTCAGTTTGCTAATGCCCATTTTATGTTTAGTCGTGGCTGCCTCCTTAGTTGTAGTTATATATTAACCCCATTCCCTGTAATGGTCACCTGGCACTACTTTGTCATGTCTGCACCTTTTTTATGTTGTGTTCTCAATGTTTCCCTTTTGTATCTCCCTTCCAGACCACCACATCATTGTTAACCGTCCCATCCTTACATCCGCAACCTTGTCATTATCTTCAACAATTCAACTGAAATAATAAACCGGGCAACAGCCCTTTGAACTGTAATCCACCATCTCTACGTTTTAATGGACACCACCACGATAGCCCTAGCTCAAACCAACAGTTACAGCAAGAAGCAGTCCTTTTACAACCACAACTCTGATCAGTTTTTACATTGGTAAGAAATGGCACTTCTGTAGCTAAATATCTTTTTTTTTTAGGGGGTTGTTAAGCATTAAATGACTGGGTATGGTGGTGCATTGATCAGTTATACAGTTTAAAGCTGCTGTTTTTGCCCAAAGGTGACCTTTTAAAGTAACTGTCCGGTGTTTCCAGAATTCTATGAAATATGACCTATAGCTAATTAATTACAATGAGTGAAATCGTTTTCCTTCAAAAAAAAACAACAGGTAATTAAGTATGTTAAAGCAAATGTTCTGTGTTGGAAAGGTGTGGGCATATGCCGGTCATTACAAATATTAATGCGAGGAGACCGCTGATTGGCCAGCTCATCCTCCTCAGGAGGGTGATATCATAGCAAGCAATTTTTTTTACTGTTTGGGATACAAGTTTGAGGTGGGTTATTCATTTTATTTATACTTCGTCCACAAATACTAGGATAGGATTTGGGTATGAGTTAAAAGTTCATATTGTTAAAAGTGATTTTCACTGAACAGTTTAAAACTGCAACATTTTCTCTTAAGCTCATGGCAAAATGTGACAAATGGCATGATAAGCTAAAACGTGTAGAATTGCTGGAAATTAGCTTTAAAACTGCTCCAAGGTAATGACTTGCCCCAAACTAGTCTGTCATGGTGATGTACATAGTGTGTTTGCCTGACACGCATACTGTAAAGGTATGAGTTTGACTTGAGCTATAGTATTTAAAAATATATTTATTTATACAGGTTAGTCTCATTGACAATCTGTTTTTCAAGAGACCTTGTCACATTAACATTAACGCAAACGTGATATAATGTCTCAATTGCACAGACTGCACAAAACCATGGCCCGCACATGAGTCCTTCAGTTAGTTCGCACAACATTAATGCAGTCAAACGCACCCTCATCCACCTGGCAGATCACTGTGTTTCTGGACTTGAGGGAAACATTTGACAGAGCAAAGCTCATGATGGTGACTCCTTCTATAATCAGTGTGTGGTTCTATAATTGTCTGATACAGCCTGTCTAGGACTGCTTACTTTAACTCGTTGATTTCTCAGTCACTTAAACAGTTCAGTTCGTTTGCATATCTAGATTTTTTTTTAAATAGTTTTCCCTTGATGTCCAACTGTTTGGTATTTGTGAACTCATCCAGTAGCCTAATAATAGTTACTGCTAACATATTTGAGGTAATTGACTCATATCTAAATTTGTGAAAATGGCTGGTGTTATCACATCTACCTACTGTGAATATCTTCATACTATTAAAATGATCAACATTTTAGATAAAGTAGTCAGACAAACTCTCAGAACTCACCTGAAGATGAAAGATTATTGAACCAATTCAGCCGTTCAGTTACCAGTTTTCAACAACACACTAGCATGTGTTGTCAGTGACTTATCACGCTTATGAGAAATGAAGGCCAGACCTTTTAAGTCTTATTTTCCCTGTTGGTTTGTAAGTGCTGTGGAATGTGGGGGATGAAGCAATTCCCTTTCCTGCAGGGCTGTGCTTGACTTGGGCAGGAGCTCACCGGAGCGGAGTACCGGCACCTCAAATGTTCTACTGCTTGAGCTCCTGCACCTCTTATAGAATATTAGCTTAAAAGTATTGTAGAGCTCCTGCACCTAAATATAAAAGGTACCTGCACCCAAAATGAGTAGTGGCACCTATTTCAGTCCAAGTCAAGCACTGCTGCAGGGGTTTGCAACCTTTAATATCAATCACACAATGTCTTTTGAGGGGACTGTGGGGAAAATAAGATATGGGGCCATCTTGTGCAATAGTACATTGAAATAGCTTTCTCTGTTATTATTCCACCCTGGGTATTCTAACACATAAAAAGAAAATGCTAGGTCAGAACCTTCAACATTCATAGTTAAAACCTCTCTGACAATCAAATTGATTTAGTGAGTCGTGTCATTACATATACTTGTATTGTGGTTGTCTTTGCACAGAGAAGAAAGCTAGAGCCTAATAAAATTGATGATTAATATACTGTTTGTAGCAAGTGTTTTGATTTTGCTTTGTGTAGCTATCTCTGGCAGTCGATAAGTAAGCCTGTCAGTTATTGAATAAGATTAGTTGTTTCTCTTCATTCCAAATAGGAAACTAACTTCATGGGAAATGGATAGAAACTCTCTTAATAGAAAAGAGAGAGGGGGATGGGTTTTGTTGTATTTTGGGAGAAATAATTATGTTATTCATTATGGTTGCCTCAGTTTGTTGGTGGGTGTTCACATAAAGTGAATGATCTTGTTATTAATCATTAGTGTCTGATCCATCACCATGTCAAGTCAAGTTTCCGATGGGGGGAAAAAGCAGGAAGTGGTGGTTAGAAAATGAGCTGACTGTCACGATCGTTCATCGACGAGACGGACCAAGGCTCAGCGTGATATGCGTACATGTTTATTTTTTCCGAATAAACACAATAACAAAACAACAAACGAAACGTGAAGTCCAAGGTACACAAAACAACCATAACTAACACGGAACAAGATCCCACAACCCACTAGTGCCAATAGGCTACCTAAGTATGGTCCCCAATCAGAGACAACGAGCGACAGCTGCCTCTGATTGGGAACCACACCGGCCAACATAGATCTAGACGATCTAGATCTAAACCTAGAAAATACAACATAGAACATACCACACAGAAAATACACACCCTGACTCAACAAATACGAGTCCCCAGAGTCAGGGCGTGACACTGACAGTGAGTTGGCAAAAATACATTGTCTCTATCGTGTTTAGCAATATCACTTCTCTGACAATGGAATATGTCCTGGAATAGGCATTCACCAGTATTAATAGGGTTCACCTGTCTGTTTCATGGTTTAAGTGATGTTTCTATTTTATTTTACTCTTATGAAGATCACGTGTGCAGCGTTGACACTGAACTGTCATACAATTCTACACCAGTAGATGGTGCAACATTTTCAACATCATTTACTCAATGTAGAATCAACCATTTTGTGGTTCTCTAGCATGCGTTTAACACAATCAGCTACAATTAAAAGTAATCCAACTTTCCACTGTGCCGCAAACGGTGCCATGCTCACTGCTCATGTGTTATACCGTTAAGCATGTATCGGTCTTTCTCACTCTCCTTGTCTCCCTTCTTTTCTCTCTCTTTTCCTCTCCTCTTTTGATATGCTCGTCCACATCCTTCCCTCTGCCCCGCCTCTCTCTCTCATCACAGACACACTCAAATAAAAAAAATACCAATGATGTACATTTTAAAAATATAATAATTGGGCTATCCTGAATAAATAAAAGTGAATAAAAAATACTGTAGTTGGTTACTTTATTGATTTTCACTGCACATGTTCAGTAAAGGGAAACATATGGAGTTACAGATTTGTTACATGGACATGTATTACCACTTCATATAGACAGACATCTGTCCTTTAAAAAAAGACATGTTATGGTGAGGCATTAATGAGCATGATACCAGTACAATCTCCTCTTCAATCGAGTTTGGTAAGCTGATTTCCAATAAAACACAACAAACTGGTTTAAATCTTTCTCTTGCTCTGGAGGAGATCTGCCTTGAAGTGGCCACACTGAGTAATGTAGAATGAGCATACTGTTACCTATTTAATAGAGGATAATGATAATCACCAGCATGCGATATATCCACTGTTTATGTCCACGTCAAAGCAGGGACTCCTGGCTATGAAGGTGGTCATTAAATAAAGTGCTCCAGAAAAGAGACACAAGCTCCCATATCAGTGCTGCCCCTTGGAAATCCATGAAAGGCCAAATACAATCAACTTTGCACAGGCACGATTCATTGACCGTTTTTAACAATACCCATTGACAGTAGGCCATCTGTCTTGGTAAAATAGCTTTTCTCTGCAGTGAGCGAGACAGGTTCAGTTGCCTAATTAGTGTTGGCTAGTGTATGAGTGGCTTCTGTTCACTGTTTTCAGAGACACACAAGCTTCATGCTCAAAATACAATGAAACAGATAAGCAACAGTAAATACTGGAGTATAGGGAATGAGATTGAAGTGAGTGATTGGTAAACAAGAGGTGTGTGTGAGCGTGCACCTACATGCCTGTGTGTATTTGTGACATATATAAGAATGTGTGTGAGTTTGAGAAAGAGATTTGGGAAACCAATTACTCAAAGTGCTAAGTGATTGAGAAGCGGCAGGCGGCGGATGAGGCAGCTCAACACAGCTTATGTTTGGCACAGTAAATAGCCCGCATCAGTGCAATGCAGCAAGCAGATCCTCCTGAGACCTCGAGACAAACTTACAGCCACCCCCAGAGAGAGAGATGGGACCTGTAGAACTATGGCTAAAACCATTTGATGAACAACATTATATAGCCTGTTTTCTACCAATATTTACAGGCGAGAGTGGTTTGTTGCCATTTCAAAAATTTCCACAAGGGCTAATTCAATTGCAAAGCTCAGTGGCACAGTTAAAAACACAGTAGTGGTTGTAAGATGGTACTTCAGCACTGCGATACTACAATCAATAAATGGGGACAATAGACTTCCATTTTGTTGCAACTACATTCATATTACTATGTTACATTCAACATTTGCTTTGAGTAAACCACTCCCTCCAAGCAAACATTCTCTGCCTCCAATAAAGCACATACTATTATTATTTGAGGTCAGGTGCTAAAATAAAAAAAAATATATTGCTTAAAGAGGAATGTTGTTCCATATCTTCAAAAAATGTCAATCATTAATTTCAGTCTTTCTCCCCAGAGTATGGTGGCTGCTCAAAGTGTTCTACTTCACAAAAGGATCCTATCAAATTATGTCATGCCTTTTGTCACAGCATACAGATACAAGTATGAAAATAACCCCTTTGAGTATTATGCACTGGATTTTCCCCTTGGGAATAGGTTAGTTAAAGCAGTCAATGAGTAACGTCATTGTATAACCACAGTATAGTCCAGACAGGACATATTAATAAATAAAAAATAGTTCCCTCGTTATGTCGAGATCCAAGACATTTATCTCATAACAAAAGTTGATTTGTCGAGATCACAAGATAATCAGAAGTACCACGCATCACGCAGTATGAAAATGTATGCACTCACTAAAAAACTGTAAGTCGCTCTGGATAAGAGCGTCTGCTAAATGACTAAAATGTAAAAAAATGTAATCATCCATTAATTTGTTCAGATACAGTCTCCCAGGCTGTCCACTGCCCCCAAGACCACAGTAAATCGCATGCAAGGAACAACGCAGCTAACCAGGCTAGTCTTGTGAGCTATCTAGTTAGCTAGGTAGTATTGTTAGCTATCTAGCTAGCAAGCTAGCTAGCTTGTTATCTATGCTAGTGGTTAGCTTGCATAACTGATTTGTGTATAAATTATAAGTGACACCATTTACAGTATTTGAGCTCCATTTCTGACAGGCTGATCAGATTCAATTTCAGCCTCAGAGGCTGATAAGTCAGGATGCTGCCTTGTAGGTTGTTTTATAGGTTAGGCTCCTTGCAGGCAGATTAGCTGTCAAAGTGCTTTATAGGCAGATGCATATCTGATCCAGGGGGTGAGCTCTATTCCTGACAGGCTGATCAGATTCAATAGCAGCCTCAGAGGCTGATGTCAGGAGCCTTTAAGCAATAGAGTGCACCCATTTATTGATCATATACATAATGCACTGACTGCTAATCTGCCTGCAAGGAGAGTTACCTATGAAACAACCTACAAGGTGGAATCCTTATTTATCAGCCTCTGAGACTGCTATTGAATCTGATCAAGCTCTGAGGATAAAATGTAATCTTATCAGCCTGTCAGGAATTGAGCTCACCCACTCTGTACATTTTAATAGTATCCATAAAACATGAGGTGCCCCTTACAATTATACACATATCAGTTATGCAAGCTAACAACCAGCATATATACAAGCTAGCTAGCTAACAAGACTACCTAGCTAACTAGCTAGCTAGCTTGCGCACTCACAAGACTAGCCAAGTTAGCTGCATTGTTGCTTGCATGCGATTGGCTGTGGTCTTGGGGGTGGCATTCAGCCTGGGAGACAGGTTTGCCTGTCAGGCATCTTTCAGGGCTCAAATGCCCCACAAAGGCTTAGATACCCCAAGAGCTCTTAGCTCAAGGTAAGGGACATTTAGCTTGCTAACATTCTAATTTATAAACTGACAATGAGCGACAAACACAAATGAAAGGATGATGTTTGCATGAAATGTACCATCCCTTAGTGTAGCAATCAATAAAAACATATGCGTTGATCCACCGTGGGCTTTACTGCCTCAGCCATACTGTCAATCTATCATCAATGCGTCTACTCCTATTTATAGAGTTAATTTCGTGATCTCGACAAAACAACTTTTGCTATGTCGCGACCATGAGAACAGTCTCGTGATCTTTACTAAACAACTTTTGCTATGTCGTGATCATGAGATAAAAAGTTGTGATCTCGATATAACGAGGAAATATTTTTCCTCTCTGGACTTCCGTACAGTATAAAACCTTGAACCATCAAGAATAACTTTCATATACATAGGCAGCAATGGTGGAAATCAGCATTTGCGGAGCAATAAAATACTTAACACACGGTACTCATATAATCACAAACGTTTTCTTGTATAGCAAGCTACAAAATGCAACTCTACATGTCATCTACTCATTTCTAATTTGGCCTCACCTGCCACTGAATGATGTTTACTTTACTTACTGTATGTTTATTGAAAATGAAGTAGCTTAATATGAATGTCTGATACTATCCACTAAAACGATGCAAAAACTGCCTTTACTGCAGAGGACTTGCCCAGACACAGTGATGTTCGAGGATGAGCTCACACTCTTCTATCTAATTCCTGTCAAAAAGATGACTTCTTGTCAAAATGATGACACTTCCTCCCAGCATCAAAGTAAGGCTTGGCCACCTCATTCACAGAGCCAAGTCAACCCAATTGAGCAGTTTTGCTTCCACTACAAATTGTGCTTAGGGGATATGTCCCAGAATTGTTAAGGCTTTTTTAAACACTCAATACCAGACATTTTCTAAATACTAGACTATACTTATGACTTTCAACAGGATGTCTGGATGTTAGAGCAGTATTCAAGCTTCAAATATTCACAAGGTAGCACAATCATGTTTCAAAATAAGTTGAGAAACCATAAAGAGAAATTGGCCTGGTATTGTATTTAACCCAACTCATGAGATGTCATCTCTTGGGTGGAACAGGCAAGGTTCGCAAAGCACATCTTGTGGTTTGAATCTGTATTTAAAATTCAGAATAAGACATGATAATATAGTTTGTCTTTCCATACAACCCATATTGATGTTAATATATTAATGAAGTTTAAATGTTAGGTATTAAAAATTTGTTATAGGTATTGTTTTTGTTTAAACAGTTCAGTATTAGTTAGTATTGTAGGCCCATTTATCATTAAAAAATAAATGGCTTCATTTATTTTCAGGCATTTTCTGAACAATGTAAATAAAATAAATAAAAAAAACACTTTTTATGAAAACAGTCTCTGTGGGCAACACTGATCGCATTACCCAACCATTAATATCAATGCTCTGCGAACCTAACCTGGGTATGGTGGCCCCTCCTCTCCTGTCTGTCAGAGAGAGGGCCTTAGAGGCTAAGGGGTTAGCTTTAGCATTTGCAATGGTTACAGGAGCCAGAGGGTGGCTGCAGCAAGCAGGAGGGAGGGCCCCAGGGTGGAGGCCAGGGAGGCAGGCAGAGGCCCACTGTTGATCACCAGCCTGTAGGAGACCACCTCCACCTTGTAGCCGTTCTCCGTGGCCATGCAGCGGAATACCCCCTGCTTAAGGGGCAGGTCAGGGGTGGGTGCCAGCACACAGGAGTCTCCAGTGATGAAGCAGGGGTAGTGCTGGATACAGTTGTCCTTCTCCCAGCGGTAGGTGGCGTGAAAGGAGCGCACGGGGCAGGGGAGGTTGACGGGGCCGTCCGAGTCAATCAACACCTGTTTGGGGTTTGTCCTGTGGGTCTTCAGTGCTGTGGGGGTTCAGAGGGCACAACCTGGTTGACAATGATCTCACACAAATTAAATACTTACTTATGGGCTCCCTAGACTAGAGAGTAGGCTATGGTTTCATAAGTATGGATTGTTTATGTATCTACAGTAACAATCATTGATGAGTTCAAAATGGGAATGACAGGACAGGATTGGCAGGACAACTTCATTATGTGAGAAATGTGTGGGTGAGAGGCCACACTCATGTTTGTGAAAAAATATACAGGTTATTGTAAATGATAACTTTCCTGTCAGTTACTAGGACAATTGTGACTCAATGCCCAGTAAACCTAAAACCAGACTAACGTGTACAAGCTGACACAGAGATACATTAAATAGTGTTTTATTTAATTTTGTGGCCTGATACTTCCTCTGGAAGAATATCTGCTAAAATGACAGATTAAAATATAATATCTTTAGATATGATATTGCATCATCTTTCATTCTCCACTCCCTAGGATTACAGTGGGGAAAAAAAGTATTTAGTCAGCCACCAATTGTGCAAGTTCTCCCACTTAAAAAGATGAGAGAGGCCTGTAATTTTCATCATAGGTACACGTCATCTATGACAGACAAATTGAGGAAAAAAAATCCAGAAAATCACATTGTAGGATTTTTTATGAATTTATTTGCAAATTATGGTGGAAAATAAGTATTTGGTCACCTACAAACAAGCAAGATTTCTGGCTCTCACAGACCTGTAACTTCTTCTTTAAGAGGCTCCTCTGTCTTCCACTCGTTACCTGTATTAATGGCACCTGTTTGAACTTGTTATCAGTATAAAAGACACCTGTCCACAACCTCAAACAGTCACACTCCAAATTCCACTATGGCCAAGACCAAAGAGCTGTCAAAGGACACCAGAAACAAAATTGTAGACCTGCACCAGGCTGGGAAGACTGAATCTGCAATAGGTAAGCAGCTTGGTTTGAAGAAATCAACTGTGGGAGCAATTATTAGGAACTGGAAGACATACAAGACCACTGATTATCCCCCTCGATCTGGGGCTCCACGAAAGATCTCACCCCGTGGGGTCAAAATGATCACAAGAACGGTGAGCAAAAATCCCAGAACCACACGGGGGGACCTAGTGAATGACCTGCAGAGAGCTGGGACCAAAGTAACAAAGCCTACCATCAGTAACACACTACGCCGCCAGGGACTCAAATCCTGCAGTGCCAGACGTGTCCCCCTGCTTAAGCCAGTACATGTCCAGGCCCATCTGAAGTTTGTTAGAGTGCATTTGGATGATCCAGAAGAGGATTGGGAGAATGTCATATGGTCAGATGAAACCAAAATAGAACTTTTTGGTAAAAACTCAACTTGTCGTGTTTGGAGGACAAAGAATGCTGAGTTGTATCCAAAGAACACCATACCTACTGTGAAGCATGGGGGTGGAAACATCATGCTTTGGGGCTGTTTTTCTGCAAAGGGACCAGGACGACTGATCCGTGTAAAGGAAAGAATGAATGGGGCCATGTATCGTGAGATTTTGAGTGAAAACCTCCTTCCATCAGCAAGGGCATTGAAGATGAAACGTGGCTGGGTCTTTCAGCATGACAATGATCCCAAACACACCGCCCGGACAATGAAGGAGTGGCTTCGTAAGAAGCATTTCAAGGTCCTGGAGTGGCCTAGCCAGTCTCCAGATCTCAACCCCATAGAAAATCTTTGGAGGGAGTTGAAAGTCCGTGTTGCCCAGCGACAGCCCCAAAACATCACTGCTCTAGAGGAGATCTGCATGGAGGAATGGGCCAAAATACCAGCAACAGTGTGTGAAAACCTTGTGAAGACTTACAGAAAACGTTTGACCTGTGTCATTGCCAACAAAGGGTATATAACAAAGTATTGAGAAACTTTTGTTATTGACCAAATGCTTATTTTCCACCATAATTTGCAAATAAATTCATTAAAAATCCTACAATGTGATTTTCTGGATTTTTTCCCCTCATTGTGTCTGTCATAGTTGACGTGTACCTATGATGAAAATTACAGGCCTCTCTCATCTTTTTAAGTGGGAAAACTTGCACAATTGGTGGCTGACTAAATACTTTTTTTCCCCACTGTAAATCTCAATGTTCCAGGAATGGAAGAGCAGAAACAGTCAAGGGATATGCATAACAGCTGCACTGAGACTGCGACCAAGAGAAGTAATGAAAAAAAGAGATAGCTAACAAAGACAGTGCATATCCCATGAGCGGGGAGAATTTGTTAGGATTATTAGAGGTTAATATGGCTGAAGCTATTGGGCTTTGAAGTGAGGGCAAACTTTGATATTAAACCGCCCAATGGGTTTGAGCCTCCGCTCAATTATATGATATCATCTTCTGAGTTAGGCTGTGGAAAAAAGTTCCTTTCAGCTAATGAAGATACAGAGGGAGAGTCAGAGAGGAGGCGGAGTGGCACTCACCAGCAGCTTCACCACAGATAGAGGCATTGGAATGGTCCAGACTCTGAGTGAGTGCCCTATGGTATGAAACAAATAATTGAAGGAACATCAAATTACCATGTACCATTTTGAACTATCAACCATTTTATGTAAATTAACCAATTATCATAAAACCTAGAATAGTAATTGGAACCTCGACACTCCTCTGTGAGAGATGATATGTTAGGGCTGGTATTGACTGTCATTTTTGGTACTCTGCATGTTTTCCATAGGTATCTAAACTGTATTCAAGAAGTGACATCATCACATCTCATACCCAGTACTGATGTTGTATCCAGCTGGGATGGGTGTGCACCTCCTCCTGGCTGCGTCCCAACCACAATACGGATCCCGAGACAGAATGCACTCCCGGCAACTGTCTCCATAGCGACCGCAGTCAGCCAATGGTATGCGCTGGACCTCCATTGCCGTGCCCACATAAAGGTGGCCCTGGTAGAGAAGGCAGGGAGTAATACATGAGAGACAGGAAGAGACATACAGTGGTTATCACTAGAAGTGCATTGTTGAAATGGATTGGACTGCAGCTACATCGTAAACAAATTCATCTACGGATATTAGTGCTAGCTGCTAAGGAGTGTTCGCTGATGGTCTCACAGTACCTTCTTAGAGTCAATGGCCATGCTTAGAACAGGACCCTCGTTGTGGAAGAGGGAGTACTGGGATATGATAAAGGCATCCTCGATAGTGTGCAGAACCTTGAGCACTTTCCCCTGTTCTATCACCAGAAAGAGAGAGAGAACATTACCAGAGGAGAGAGAGACACCATGGTCGCACCCTATTCTTTTTCATGTACCCCAGAAACCCAGTACCATTTTGGATTGAATATGGCCCCAGGTTTATAATAGCACAGGCTGCCTTTTTTCTCTACTGGTCAATTCATCAGTGGGTGACTTACAGAGAAGAGCAGGCCTGTCCTACAGCTTGTCCTCTCTTATCTCCTCCCCAGATTGAGAGGCTATTACTTCCCACAGAAGACTAACTGCTCTAGTTTCTTATTAGGCCACCTCAGAGACCCATGGCTCTGTTCACAGCTCTATCACTACTTTCCCTGTGGTAGTGACTGTCTTCTTTATCAGAGCACGTTGATTAGGCTGTAGCCACTTAGTTTTTTTTTGTATTCAGTCAATTTAGCTGGGATTCATGCCAAAAATGCACTCTTATATTAAGCTCCAACTCATGCCTGCGTTGAGCAAACAACTTTTTAATTTACTTTGTCAAGGAGACTATGTCTTCTAAAAATAACTTTTAAATAGGTTACACCAAACGTCTGTACATGAGATACAGCTTGACAGCAAAAAAACAAAACACACACACACACACCTGTTCCCAGGTACAGCACACTATAGTGCTCGTCGTTGACCGCCAGCACCATGGCAGCGACAGTGTGTGTGAAGTGATCGTCGGTAGGCAGGTTCAGTGGAGCCCCCCCGACCGGACGAATCACGTCCTCGATCTCCGGGTGGTCCCTGATCACCCCCAGGGTCTTAGGGTTGTGGGCTGCCGTGGAGTTCTTGAAGGCACACTGGGACAGGATGTGATGTAATGAAAGTGATGTAATCAGGAAGGAGACACAGACTTAGACTGTGGCTTTGCCTTGCACAATAATTTCACAATCAGTGTCTGTCATCTGCAACTGTTCCAAAATAGAAACACAAGTCTTCCACTTCCCCAAAATTGACGGACTCACATACATGAGCTTATGCAATTGGCCTTTGCAAAATGACTTTGATTGGCACTACAAAAAGTTAATTAAAAGAAAGTTACTTTAACTGATTCAGTGGGTGTCTTACTGTGCCAGGGCGATGTCCAATCAGAGGACTGCTGTAGCCCTTCAGTTTGGACGTGGCGAAGGCCTGGTCAATGTCCTCGATGGAGTAAGCACATATCACTGTCGTGTCCCTGGTCAACCAAACAATACAACACTTAATAGGCATACAAGCCTTCCTTCCTTCTTCTTACTTTATTCAAACGTGAATCAGAATGTTGTTAGCAACTCAATCACAGACTGATAGCTGAGTAGAATCATATTACTATGACTCTCTAAAAGGACTTAAGAGGATTTAAGGCTGCTTAAATATGTTAATAAAAGCACTCAAGCTCAAAAGTAATTGGCCACCTCCACAGAGCATAGCCCACTTCAAATAGAATCATCGTTTTGTTTATCCCATATGTAACTCTGTGTTGTTGTTGTTTTTATCGCACTGCTTTGCTTTATCTTGGCCAGGTCGCAGTTGTAAATGAGAACTTGTTCTCAACTGGCTTACCTGGTTAAATAAAGGTGAAATAAAAAAATTAAAAATACATGTATTTTCCTCAATGAAACATAGAACTTGCTGCTCCCAAGTTTTCATTGCTATACACTTCTATCCAGCTCCTGTGCCCCATTTGGATGTGCTGTGCACAATTCCTACTTTCCTCTGATTATGTTGTCTGTGCTGCTCATTCCTCTCCTGCATTTTAAGCATGACACAGTCTTAAGCAGCCATATGGGTTGGAGGGTGTTGGAGGTGTAAGGTGTCTACTCACCAGGCGTTGGCAAACAGGCCGTACATGACCCCGGTCCTCTTCTCGTGGGCCACGTCAGACAGCACAAATGCCTGTCTGATGTTGTTGTACTGCTGGGGGGTGCTACCCGCACCACACATCACCCTGGCCTTCAGGAAGGTAGTCCACGAGTCCGCCAGCAGGTTCTTTATGCCCCCCTCGTCGACCTGGAGACGGACACACAGTATACAACAGTACACCATAACATTAAAGCTGGAATCCTTAGCGGTGAAACTGCCAGGTTCGTTTGCGATATTACAACAGCAAAGACGTTACTTCAAAAAACAAACCCTGTTTTTTCCCCCTCTGACGTCATTGCACGTGCGATAGAACAGAAGTGTATGTACTCTTGTCACGAGAATTTCTCTCTCTCTCTCTAATCAAACTTAATGCTCTGAATAATTCCCAGAGGGTGTAAGGCTCTGGTTTAACCATGAATTAAGGTCCACAACCGGCACAACCGGCAAGAATGATCTGTATGTTTAATCATGGAGACCTCTGCCGCCAAAAAACACATATACAGCTTTTATACCACTTCACACAAAGGCACTTTGCTCCGCCCACCTTTAGGCAGCCTTTAACCAGTTTCTCAGTCCCCTTCATCCTGGAATGTTTGTCTCAGCAGTTTCTAACTCACCCCCTCTGTTAGTGGGTTTATAATGATAACCCTAACACAGTTCACACAGTCATCATCAGTATTGGGGTTAACAATTTTAGTCATATTCATAATCCCTCTATCAATCCACCCTTTGACTAAATTTTTACACCCTTAGGATAAATGTATTTACAAGCATGATCAATCTGATCTTCATATGTCAGAACTAATAAACGTTTCATCCAATTGCGGTCTTTCAGGGTCAAAGTCCTCGTCATCCACCAAGCCTGGAGGATCGTTTTTCACATTCCATCGGTTGAGACACTGCAATCTCCAACACCTTACTCACCAACCCTCGGACACAGGGAACAAGACAACAACCACATAATACAAGAATACCCATATAAACGCTGGCTGCTCCCAAGATGGTGGCTGCTATGGTTTTCCATTTACCAAACATTTAATCAAACCACCCTATCCAAGATGTACTAACTCCTGAGTTCTAAGCCCATTCTTCACTTAGAGCAGTTAATTCTGCAAGAGCTCTGCTGACCGTCCCATCCGGTGTGGTGTTGTTAGGGATAAATGTGCAACAATGGCTTACCATTCTATAGACACTGCCCCTTTCTGCCTGATCTAGAGCCAACCTCTTTTCCTAAGTCATGAGTGAGATGGCGGATAATTGTTCAGAGATCCCTTTTACTGCATCCCTAGTCTGGCCAATAAATCGTTGTTGGTCGTAATAGATATAATTAATCCAATCCACAATTTTGTTTATTGTCACCCACCAAAATAACGTGGTAGTAAACCCTTCCCCTAATTGTTTCATAGCTTGGTATCCATCCGATACCCCCCTTGGTATCCCAATCGCATCCATCTAAATAGGGCTATTCTCCTTCTTGTTAAAACTCCTCCTACGTCTGTTTAACCCTTTCCTTGGTTCCTGGTGACTAATTATAACTAGCTGAATCAGTAGAACCAGGGCGCACGTACCTAGCCACCCTTTTGGTATTCTCCGCCTTATACTGCCTTTACTGGCACACGCCCACCACACATCGGTTACAGGGGCTGTAAGGTTTAGAATTCTCTCCTGTGCTTCCGAACTTAAGTCAGTCACATTACTACTATCTCCAATTGATAATTGCTGATGTCTTTGTTTCTCTTTACCCCCCCATCTGGATGTCCAGTCCCCCCCCCCCGGTCTCATATCCCCGTCCCCAAGTGTGTTTAAACACTTGAGTCTAGGAACAATCCGCCGTGGGGGCCGAACACGAATATAATGGGATTTTCTTATTGACATGTACCCCACCCGTTGGCTACGTCCCTAACCCTTATTTTGAATCCTACAGTCTGCCCTTCTCTGACTCCCATTTTGTAGGCCACTCGTCCTTGACGGTCAGTATGTCGGGTCGCTTCTCTTCTCTTTTACTTCTTAACAATGGTAAGGGCATAGCGTAATTGGTGGTGGATCTTGACATATCAAGACCATTGCCGAGACTATGATGCAGCTCAAGTCACCCATATTCCCAAAAACCGCCAACCCTCTCCTGTCCTCAGTCTTTCTGCTTGGTACTACCCCATACTCACACCCTGAGAACACACTACAGTGATGATAGGTCGGGGTAGGAGATCTTCGTTAACAGAGGTGATCCCCAGATCCTATTGGTCCAGTTCTTCTCTCTAACTCTGCGTGTGTTCAGTGGTGCTTGTATGTGTTCTTACCTTTTTGCAGTGGGTAACGTGGACCCAGGTTGCTCTTTCTGCTATTCTAATGGCAAAGGCAGTGACCAATATAACCTGATAGGGCCCTTCCCAACAGGCCTGCTTCCAGTCTTTCTTATTTAGGGACTGGATGCTCACCAGTCACCTGGTTAGATAGAGTGGGTCACCTTCTCCTTTAGTTCACCTGTGGGGCACAAAACCTCTGACATACGGGTGTGGTTAATAAACTACCTTCTCACGTGTTCTGCTAGGGTGCTCTCAATTTCTATTTCTGACTGCTCCAGTCCTCCTAACTCGGGCATTCTGTATGGTCTACCAAATCCCTTCTCCAATGGCAATAACCCTTCTTTATCTGGAGTTCTCCTGATCGTCATTAATACTATCGGTAGACCTTGTACCCCATTTCTTCCTGCTCTCCTGTGTGTTTTCCTTAACCCCTCTCTAATCATACAATTCACATCAGTATTCTCTTTCTAGACTGTATCTAAAAAAATGTTTTTTAAAGTATTTTGTCCCATCCTTCGTATATTTATTCTTTAATCCTACCATCTACTATCATCCCCCCTCTTGACACAAATCTCTGCCCATGTGTCAATATTACCACCTACCTAAACAATCACTTAGGTAATATTGGTAATTTATCATCCAATTGCCATCCCTTATTTATTTTTGAGACTGTTCCTTCTTTATTGCTTCTCCCACTTCCTTCGTCTATTATGGCGGCTAAATTCGACTTTCATTCAGTTCAGAATCAATACATTTACATTTACATTTACGTCATTTAGCAGACGCTCTTATCCAGAGCGACTTACAAATTGGCAATAGTAATCCGATCAATAAATCCCTTATCTTGTAAAAACACTCATGTTTAGTTCAAACTCTGTTCTACCCCGGCTCTCCCGGCCTTGACCTGAAGACTGATGGTTGGACATGACAGGTCCATACTTAAATCTTTTAAACCTAACACAAACCCCCCTTCATGCTGTAATCAATCAAGAAGATAGCAAAGGAGAGACAAAGGTTTTGCCTGAACTCTGCTCAACCCTGGCAGCTTTTTCCTCTCTGTTTGAGGAGAGAAGCAAAAGGCTCCCTTCTGCTTTCATTCACTGATAACGTAGGACAGCCGTAGGACAGCCATGGATTCCCACTTCACTTACACACCTCTAAAACATTTAATCTAACCCATAACACATTAATTACTACTGCTCATTATCTTGCTACAATCTGCAAATATACCAATAAATTATCTTACCATCATCCTAAATATTTCATAAATGTTACTTATCCCAAGTATTCATTAAGTCCTCATGACATTTATTCTCTAACCCTTTATAAACATCATACTAGGTGTGTTGTTTTTTTATTTGATAAACCCAATTGAAAAACAACAACCAAAAATAGCCAGGCCCCACTTAATTTGGTAGCTCACTTTTACGGCCTAAATACTGCCTAACTCCACTAAACTGCTCCCCCTAGCCCTGGGCAACATTCCAATGAGATAAGCTAATCTCTTTCTCCTGGAAGAGGATTTATACATTTTGTTAACCTTCAATTACCATCAGTAATCTAAAGATGGTAAGTACACACAACATATGATGCAGATTTCCCCAGTCCAAACTCATCAATAATCATTTGTATCAATCTAATTCCTCATAACTAATCCATAAAACCACTCAAAATTCCTCGAGTATACAATGATTATGTTTAATTGATTACCCTTCAGATCATATCCTCTTTAAATCTCACAATGATTATTGAACCCCTAAATCTGCTCCATGTGATCTCATCTCAAATGATCCATTATCAATTATTTGATCAACATCATAGGAAAATCTGTCTCCCCTTCTATTGTTCCCGTCGCCACTGTAAATTTCATATTTCATTCATTAGCCAATACAATCACATACTCTGTGTAAGTAAGACATTATATTTTATCCCAGGCATCCCCTTAACATAATGCTATAGGAGACTTCCATCAATCCTGGAAGACACTATATAATACCACGTTTCATTAAGTTCACTACACCTTCTAATATAAACCTATAACCCCTTTCTATTAATTTAATAATCGCAACCTGTTGCATTTATGTTTTTAAAATAAAAACCTATTGTTTAATAACTTCATACTTATAACCAATGTTTATTCAATTCATCATCCTAATAGTCACAACTATATCCCATTGTTCAACGTACTATAAACAGATTATCGTTTTAGAAATCACCAATTATTTTCATACACCACTGGTGTTACCCAACCTATACAATAAAGTAATAACCATTAGAATTTGTCAAAGAAATGCTTTTCATTCAACTATTCAAACTTCTGCTCGATACAGTCAAGCAAGTACAACTCTTTTACCCGCGAACTAGAACCATAAATTATTTTCCTATCATTTGAACTATGTACTGTCTCTCACCCCTCCCCCCACGGGGGAGGCGCGGGGACCTGCCCTAATCAGCTTCCTTCTTACAAAATCATGTCATTAGTACTTGTAACCACAACCCATTATTACTTAATAACATATTTTCATAGACCTTTCTAGAATATTCATCTACTTAAGCTATCTAATTCAACCTTTCACATTTCTCAATCCACCTAGTAATCTAGGTCCATAGCCCCAATGCGAAAGCTTTACCCACTGTCCCTACCTGGGTTCGAACCAGGGACCCTCTACATACATTGTCAGTCACTCCACAAAATCCGCAATCCTTTCAAAGCACGCCAAACAACCACTTCCATGTCGCACAGCCAGCCACATCATCACTCCCAACTAGCCAGTCCTTTCATCCCAAACACTAAATCCCCTAGTAGCAAAAATAAAACACACTCTCAAACAGCGTTCTGCATTTACCTCTATCATCGGGTTTAAAAACTAACGTAACAACATTAACCATCCTCTATTGCTGTAGTAACGTCATGTTTGGTTCAGTTTATTTATTACGATGGTATGTCCATAATACTTCTCTATTCTCAGTAGTTTTTAACTCTCACCTCATTCGGCAACACAAAAACTCTCTCCCCGCACCTATTCCTGTTGAATAAGTGAGCCTTTCTATTTAACCCAAACCACGCTACAAATCTTCCATTCAACATCACCAAACCAAATACTCAGTAGTATCCGGTTACCACCCATACCAGCCGTTGAATTACACTCATAAATACAGATTTCACCTTATGCCATTGAAATGACAAATAAACCATAATAGTTGAACTATATTGGCTTTCTACTACAGTGGGGAAAACAAGTATTTAGTCAGCCACCAATTGTGCAAGTTCTCCCACTTAAAAAGATGAGAGAGGCCTGTACTTTTCATCATAGGTACACGTCAACTATGACAGACAAATTGAGAAAAAAAAATCCAGAAAATCACATTGTAGGATTTTTAATGAATTTATTTGCAAATTATGGTGGAAAATAAGTATTTGGTCACCTACAAACAAGCAAGATTTCTGGCTCTCACAGACCTGTAACTTATTTTTTAAGAGGCTCCTCTGTCCTCCACTCGTTACCTGTATTAATGGCACCTGTTTGAACTTGTTATCAGTATAAAAGACACCTGTCCACAACCTCAAACAGTCACACTCCAAACTCCACTATGGCCAAGACCAAAGAGCTGTCAAAGGACACCAGAAACAAAATTGTAGACCTGCACCAGGCTGGGAAGACTGAATCTGCAATAGGTAAGCAGCTTGGTTTGAAGAAATCAACTGTAGGAGCAATTATTAGGAAATGGAAGACATACAAGACCACTGATAATCTCCCTCGATCTGGGGCTCCACGCAAGATCTCACCCCCGTGGGGTCAAAATGGTCACAAGAACGGTGAGCAAAAATCCCAGAACCACACAGGGGGACCTAGTGAATGACCTGCAGAGAGCTGGGACCAAAGTAACAAAGCCTACCATCAGTAACACACTACGCCGCCAGGGACTCAAATCCTGAGTGTCCCCCTGCTTAAGCCAGTACATGTCCAGGCCCGTCTGAAGTTTGCTAGAGTCCATTTGGATGATCCAGAAGAGGATTGGGAGAATGTCATATGGTCAGATGAAACCAAACTAGAACTTTTTGGTAAAAACTCAACTCGTCGTGTTTGGAGGACAAAGAATGCTGAGTTGCTTCCAAAGAACACCATACCTACTGTGAAGCATGGGGGTGGAAACATCATGCTTTGGGGCTGTTTTTCTGCAAAGGGACCAGGACGACTGATCCGTGTAAAGGAAAGAATGAATGGGGCCATGTATCGTGAGATTTTGAGTGAAAACCTCCTTCCATCAGCAAGGGCATTGAAGATGAAACGTGGCTGGGTCTTTCAGCATGACAATGATCCCAAACACACCGCCCGGGCAACGAAGGAGTGGCTTCGTAAGAAGCATTTCAAGGTCCTGGAGTGGCCTAGCCAGTCTCCAGATCTCAACCCCATAGAAAATCTTTGGAGGGAGTTGAAAGTCTGTGTTGCCCAGCTACAGCCCCAAAACATCACTGCTCTAGAGGAGATCTGCATGGAGGAATGGGCCAAAATACCAGCAACAGCGTGTGAAAACCTTGTGAAGACTTACAGAAAATGTTTGACCTGTGTCATTGCCAACAAAGGGTATATAACAAAGTATTGAGAAACTTTTGTTATTGACCAAATACTTATTTTCCACCATAATTTGCAAATAAATTCATAAAAAATCCTACAATGTGATTTTCTGGATTTTTTTTCCTCATTTTGTCTGTCATAGTTGACGTGTACCTATGATGAAAATTACAGGCCTCTCTCATCTTTTTAAGTGGGAGAACATGCACAATTGGTGGCTGACTAAATACTTTTTTTCCCCACTGTATATTATACATTAAGTCTATAAGCACATTAGTTATGGTCCGATTACCCATTAAACCTTATCACATGATCCAACAACGGTACAACCTTAAACTCATATTCTCTACTTTCTCACCCATGACGTACGTCTACGTTTGGGTGAGCAAGTTCATACGTATATATCGTTAGAAATTTATTGATACCTCCCAAATAATCCCTTTGTGGTGTTTTTAGCCAATTCTTAATCGACACAAATCACTTCTTCAAACTTTTTACCCGTGGAACCAAAAAAATAGACTGTCATTTCCCGGACACTGCCCTTTCCTTTATATCTGCAGTCGCGATGGTTATGACCTGTTTTGTTACAGTATTTACACAGGGCCCCACACTCTCTTGCAAAATGACCTTCCTTGTTACAGTTAAAGCACTTCCTCTTATCTCCTCCCCTATTCTGCCTCCCTGACTTATTATAGCTCTCTAATCTCTTCAACTCTCTGTGTTTATAACCTTTCTGCCCTCTGCTCTGGGGGAGGCACTGAAACTTCAACTTTTACTTCATTTTCTCTCTGCATAACTCCCTTTTTCCTTCTCTGTCCTTCCTCTCTCTTTCGAGCCTCCAAAAGCCATACTCTTGCTGTCTCTAGCCCCTCCCCTCGCTGTTTCTTCAAATCCGTTCCACAGTTTACATGCATCTGTCTAATCATAGCCTCTAATTTCTCTACATCAAGATGCCCAATAAATCCATACCTCTTCTCCCAAATGGATCCATAATAAATATTCCTTTGATCTCTTCCTAACATATATCTTATCTTCCTCCGTTAATCCTTAGACCTCTTTAGAATATTTATTTCCCATGGTAGAAAAATAAGAAATCCCCCCGTTTCTCTTATCAGTTAGTAATAATTCAATCAATAATTATTTTCTTTGGGACTTATTATTAGGTGCGACTTTTGAGCAAATGTTATGATCTGCTTTTGTAATCAACAATTTAAATTATTCAACCCGTAACCCAGAGTGTTTTAAGACCCCAGTTTCATGAAACAGATGGGACAACCATTTTTTCTCACGCGACCTATTTTAGTCCCTTCCTTGAAACAATTATCGCGTATTTCGATGGATCATTAGGTCTCACACGTATACAACCTTGTATGATTTTTTGCTAACACTATCCGTAACCCAGAGGTCGTAAAGCTCTAGTTTCATGAAACAGACAGAGTTAGAGCAAATCCCCAGTTGTTTATGACTCTTGACTTGACTCTCGAAATGTATCTATCTCACACAATGATAATTATCTCCCTTCCTGTTTATATTATAAACACTGTACCCAGTACAATCTCAATATTAACTAGTTTATTTTGGTAATGGCCTATTACCTTGAGTCATTTCAGACCCCCATCCTTCCTTTAAGTTACTGTGCTTTACCACTCTAGAATATGGCAAGTCTTATGAGATTTTGGTAATTATTCTCTGCCCTTCACAATAATTACTATTCTTATACAAGTTCAAATCATTTCACCAAAACCATGAATAAAAATTACTGACCTCCTCCTTGCAGTTGGGATTTAAATGCTTTTTCAGATCTCGTCAACGTCTTTATCGTTCATAAGGTTCATCACCGGCCTGTTTATAACCTTAACGTCAAAGGCCAGGTCTATTCTATACGGATGTTATCATCCGCCCGGGCACGGTTCACACAGTCATCATCAGTATTGGGGTTAACAATTTTAGTCATAATCATAATCCCTCTATCAACTCTTGATTTTTTTTACCACGAGGCTGGATGCCCATCTCCTCCGTTTCAATTTGTATTTTAATAATAATAATAATGCGCCTGGGGTGACCAGTGGTGCTGTTTCACCTTTCGCAGAGCTCAGTTTTAATAGGCAATAACGCTGTAATACAGCTATTATAACATTTTTACATTTTAGTCATTTAGCAGACGCTCTTATCCAGAGCGACTTACAGTTAGTGAGTGCATACATTTTAATACTGGCCCCCCGTGGGAATCGAACCCACAACCCTGGCATTGCGAACGCCATGCTCTACCAACTGAGCTACATCCCTGCCGGCCATTCCCTCCCCTACCCTGGGCCAATTGTGCGCCGCCCCATGGGTCTCCCGGTCGCGGCCGGCTACGACAGAGCCTGGATTCGAACCAGGATCTCTAGTGGCACAGCTAACACTGCGATGCAGTGCCTTAGACCACTGCGCCACTCGGGAGTTATAAGGTGATGTTGTTGTGGTTACCATGCAGATTCGTCCGATGCGCGACCTGTAGGGCTCCTCGTCCACCATGGCCGTCTTGTTGAACTCACTGAAGAAGAAGTAGATCTCCTCCTTGTGTTTCTGAGAGGTTGGCATTACTGCTGCTCCACCAAACTGGGGACCTGCAGCAGGAGAGAGGAAGGACTGCCACCAGTGCTTGAAGTGGACTGAAATAGGTGCCGGTACTCATTTCTGGTGCCGTTACTCTTTATATTTACGTGCTGGTACTCATCACTATTTAACAGCCACTATTCTATAAGAGCTAATACTCAACCAGGCAGTAGAACATTTGAGCACCAGGCCAACTCAACCCCTTTTCAAACTCCTAATGCATATTGTATTTCTTTATTTTTTATAAAAGTGTTTGCATGGAAGTTTTATAGGCTAATAAAGACTTCCAGTACATAATACTGGGAGTTAGTCATACAATTTTTTATCACAACTGTGCATTTAACTTATGTTCTTTAAAATGGAAGAATTCATAGTGATTACATTTCTGCATGCAGCATGTTACAGTTACAATATATAAGATATAAGATAAAATAGAGTTGCTATTTCCATGCTCATCCACTCCAGTGCCTCATGCAGCTCTCCTACACCCATATAGTCCCATGTTGCTCTCATCCCACTCACTCTGCAGCCACTTGTTCTCAGTCTTCAGGAGTTTCTGAGTGCCATAGGTCCGGCGGATAGAGCCAGGGTGACGCCCCACTGCTGAAAGAGCAGAGTATAGATTCCCATCTGAGAGTGAGAGAGGGGGGGGGGGTAAAGATAGAGAGAGAGTTAAAGAGGAGAGAGGGAGAGAGACAAACAGAAGGTAGAGGGAGAGATCAAAAAGAAATCAACAGAAGACAGCTGACTGCACCAATCAACATCCTCTCATAACCATATTACAATTACCCCACTTAGGGCACTGTCTCCATAGTGATAACGGAGGTTATTTGGAATCATGACATGAATGGTTCAATGAGAACTGAACGTTATCAGAACGCTGCACCACTCTAGCAAATGGCTCATTGGTTCATCACTCCAGTCCAGCCTGGTCTGCGCTATCACAGAACCTGCTATACAAAGTAACCTTGTCATGATTCCGATAATACTGTGAGTTACAGCTTTGCTACTATTACATTTACATTTACCATTTACTATGGTACCATTTTAAACAGATCTCTTAACCCATACCAAAGCCAATGTTGCGGATCTGATTGGTCTGTATAGTTGTGAACATAATGGCTGGACGGAGCTCTCCCCACAATACTGATACTTATCCTATCCTGTCAGAGCCACAGGGAGGAGTTAACAAGGGTGTAGAAATAGGGGTGAGGGATCGGTTTGGTATTGTGCCAATAGCAGTGTTTCTACAATAGCAGTGTTTCTATGGCTGTTTGGCTGGAGTGTCTGTCTGTCCTCGCATCATACCTGCAGACAGACTGACGGACCTCTGGGAGGGGTAGGGAGGGGAGATGTCAGAGGCTGGTGCCATCTGTCCATTGGTGGGGGCGTCAGTCAGCACAGTGTCATTTACCTATGGAGAGGAAATGACATCACAACCTCACAAGCCAGATCCTGAATGCTCTTACCTCCTTGTATACAGTACAAATAGACACAAACCTGGAGATATATGCTTTCAGTTTTTTATTGAACACTATTACCAACTTTTATTTAAGTGATACAGGAGTAAAGTAAGATGAAAGTGTGACCATTGTGAGAACACTAAACACATGTTGAAGACAATAGCTATTCTATTCATCATCATGTCATCTTACCAGCAGCCAGCATTTGGGGGTTCCTGCATTTGTCCCGCACACCACAAAAGTGTCATTGACTTTCTGAATGACTGTGATGAAATTGTCGCACTCCAACTGTAGTAGAGAGAGAGAGAGAGAGGGAGAGAGAGAGAGAGAGAGAGAGAGAGAGAGAGAGAGAGAGAGAGAGAGAGAGAGAGCATTCAGTTTCCAGAGAGGGAGGAGATATTGGAACTGATCCATTTTCCCTAATTTGGCAGATAGCACAAGATTTACCTCTGCAGTACTGAGGGAATGCATTGTCTGCATAACTCCATATGCATTGCATCACTTATTAATTAAGTACAGTAGCTGAACTTTTATCTCAAGAGAAACTTCCAGAGGAGTTTGTGCCTGAATACCAAATACAGCATCGTACCGTTCCACAGTCCCAAACTTTAACTTTTGGGACAGTTTCTACTGGGGATGATATCATGTTGATGTTATGTCTCTTTTTTATTCATATTCTTACAGTAGCAACAAACCTACCTCACTGTGATGATAATGATAATGATGACGAAAATTGCTATTGATGATGATGATGATGACGATGGTGGCGATGATGATAAATAAATAAGTCATTTAGCAGACGCTCTTATCCAGAGCGACTTACAGGAGCAATTAGGGTTAAGTGCCTTGCTCAAGTGCACATCGACAGATTTTTCAACTAGTCGGCTCGGGGATTAGAACCAGCGACCTTTCGGTTACTGGCACAACGCTCTTAACCACTAAGCTACCTGCCGCCCCCATGATGATGATGATGATGATGGTGATGATGATGATGATGATGATGATGATGATGATGATGATGATGATGATGATGATGATGGTGATGACCACCTACCTTTGGTGGGTCTGATTTGGCAATGCAAGCTGCCTTTGCGTTTTCATCAGTTACCACACGGATCTGTAATAATATAAGATACATTCCAGTATGTCATACAATTTATCCCTATCTCATATGCAAATGTTAGGCCTTTTCAAATATGCAATCGACTGCAATCAAATTCAATGCTGATGGAAAATGAAGTAAGTCAGGTCCTGTGCCATAAACTAACAAAGGGAGGATTACTTTACTGTCTCTAATATTTGATCAACAAAGGGTAATTATAGGTAACAGACAATCAGAATAGTCACAACACACAAATGATAGGCTACCTTCTGCTCATGTTTGTCGAGTCAACGTTGACATTATTAGCTCAGTGTATCTTTATTGTATGTTGACCTCATAAGCCCACACTATATAATCACTTCCTTCCGATTGGACAGAGATGAGATCTGCTCTATAAATGTATGCATGAACCATCTCCTGCCATGGAGGCTGTTGAACTAGGTTGACAGCTGCTGCCTCCTCTTTAAGCCAGTCTCCTGTGCCTGCATTGGGTTACTGTGTCACCACCCCCGAGTATCTCTGTTTATCTCTATGGTCACCAGCAACTCACCTGCAGGTCGCGGACCCCCCTGTCAGTGAACGTCAGCACGTAGATCACTGTCTGGCCCCCCACGTACAGCACGTTGGTGCCCTCCTGGTGGTACACTGACATGTAGTTCTCCGGTTTCGAGAAGTGGTACCTGGCCGGCTCTGTGGGCCATATCAAAGTAGATTAGGAGAAGATGTTGTTACAATGTCTTTATATGATATACCAGTAGATCAGTGTTGTTGGGGGTTTCAAGTTGAGTCAATTGAACATGTAATTGCCCATCATTTTCAGTTTATTAATTTGATTTAACAAGAATGTATTAATTGAGCTCTGTGGTGTGGTCATGTGATGGTCTGAAATAAAAAAAGCCGCCAGTCTACCTTTTGGCCCAAGTCATTTTAGTTTTACATGATATGAAGCTAAAGCTGTAGAGTTCAGAGAGAGCGAGAGAGAGTCTGTACTGAAATTGAATTGGTTGCCATGGTTAAGGACGATTTACCCATGGGACTCCTATTCCTACAGGCACATGCAAATCCGACACTCCAATTCAGTGGCAGACTGACGTTCTCGACGCTTCAGGAAAGTAGACCACTAGTTCCTTAATTGGCCGACAAAAGAGCCGCAAATGGCGCTGTCCAAGGTGCTGAACTAGACTTCATTTTACATTTACATTTACGTCATTTAGCAGACGCTCTTATCCAGGCTTCAGTCACCAGTCATTTCAACCTCCAGGAACATAATGCTTTCATCGATTTTATCTTTCTGTTTTGACATGTCTGTCTCTATCGGGTACACTAGGACTGAATGTCGTTAATATGACATCCCTTTATAGGGTTGGTAGGCCTTTGTATAACATACGTTTGACTGATATGTCAAACACATAGGCCATGTTCTTGTCTGTATTTGACTGCTGATCTGCCAAGAGGAATACAGTCCTTTACACCTGTTGGTGCATCTTAACTTGATAGCCCTGTTTCTATTGATTGTGAATATATTAGACCACTGTGCAAGGTGTGAGGGCGTGAGTTTGAAAATATAATTGTTAGTTTGCTGCGCGGAATTTCCATAAATATTAATTGGGCTGTGTGGATGTGTGTGTGTGTGCGTGCGTGCACGCGTGCTTGTGTTTGCGTGTGTTAATGAGGCCCTGGAGCTAATGCTGCTGCTCTATGCTCAACAAGCCTCAGCTACTGCAGTACCATCTACCCGTCAGCTCGTGCACCTGCATTGCAGTTCTGCAGCGCTAGCTAAGTATTCACCATAATGATGGGTTTTAACAGTAATGTAGTGGTTTTGTAATAAGTTCATTGACATTGTATCCTTGAGTAAACTAAATGACATGACATCTAGAGCTCCTCATCACTCTTTTTAATTAGCACATATCATTTAGCCTTATATTCTGTCTTGAAGAGTGAAGGAGGTGCTGATCAGAAGGAATATCCGGACATTGATCACAAATAACAGCTGTCTGATTGGTAAACAACACCAGGACAGCGTTTCCGTGACAACTAACTGGCAAACGTCTACCCACTGCCCTAGGTTGAACCTCACACGTGAGTTATCAATGACAGAAACGCCAAAACTTGCAAAACCGCGAGCCTATCAAAACACTTAAAGGACCAATGCAGCCGAATTTACTGCCTGATGATGTCACCTAAAATTCCATCCCACCAAAACAGGGAGACATTTCAGGCGGTCTTTTTAAACAGGTCTTACACTAAAGGGGCATTATCAACCTTTTTTTACAATTTCACAGTATTATTCCAACCTCATAGTGTGGTAATATATATAAAACACAGGAAAAACACGTTTGACTGCACTGGGCCTTTAACATACAGCCTCTGCATTGGCATGCTGAGGTGTGCTCTGAATTCAAGATTAGATGTCTTCGTAGGAGTGGGTCACTATTGTATAGGACAGGCTAGCCGAATAATCAACACCTAAATAGTAATAATAGGCTATCTTAATTAAGCCAGCTTCTTGCAAAACACAATTGGTTCTGAATAATTCCACCGTTCCCGATGCCATAAACCTGTTCCAAACGTATGAACACTTCTGTCCCTTACATTTCATTACAATGGAATAGGCCAATGGGCCTAAATTAGCCTACATGAAGATTAATATAATCTAATACACCGTGCTTAATTTCTTCCATTTAATCTAATACACAGTGCTTACTTTCTTCCATGTAATCTAATACAAATTGCTTAATTTATTTCATTTAGATGAGAAGTGGGACGCATAAATAATTTGACAAATAGGCTATTCAAATTATACAATTATAGCTAGTCCAAAGTGTTTTCTCTCATCACATTATTTGTGTTTCTCTGAGATCCGTTCTCATTGACACAATGCCAATTATTCTGTCAATTTAATATAGCCTAGTATCATTATTAGGCTACATTTCTATTTTTTTGGTATAGCCTGTTTTGTGGAACATTTTACATGATTGTCCACCTTGAATCATGCATGATGTCATGCTTGTATAAAAGCGCGATGAGGAAAGTGATCCACTACTTTGATCTTCAAGTAGACTACAGTGTAGTGTTCATTCGTTAATCTAACTATTTCCATGGAGGAAAAAACAAGGTCCTCACATATAGCCTAGTACACAGACAGGGCGGATCTGACCATCCTAAACGCCAATAGCTAAATTAGCACATACCTTTTACAATGAATTTCAGCCGAGGGGACTTTTCGGCGAAAACCATGGAAAAAACGGTCGCCAAAATGATGTAATTCATCATTCCACGTCCTCAAGGTGCCCGATTTCCAAGGATTTAATAATCGAATGCGTTCTTACTATATTATTTCCGCTATAGGCAATCAATCGGCTTTCGTATTTGGTATAATGTCCTGATCTATGCGACTGACTATTGGCCTCAATCATGCAACCCGTGCAGGTCTGTCTAGCCGACAGTCCACTGAAGAATCGGGGTATCAGGCTCCACCTCAAAAACAAAAAGAACGGGGGTGTGAGGAATGGGGCGCGAAAAAGAAATGTAGGCTTTCGTGATGTATGGAAGCGCACCATGGTCACTTCCAGAGTAAGTCCACCATAAACGCGTAATTTGATACCTGTTGCTCTTTATGCTCTATGCAGTGTGTTGAAGGACTAATCCTATCCAATGATTTACATGTTCAATATGCCCCTGTAATGTGTAGGCTTTTTTTCCTTGAACACTATTTTATATAGACCTAACATGACCAACTGGAAAACATGTTCCAGCCATTTTGTTTTAATCAGGCAGTAGTGTTAACACATTTTAGGTCCACATCAAGAAGCCAATGATGGTAGAGATGGGTTATTGTAATATTGCCCAATCAATACCTGTCAATAGTCACTTGTACACCGAGATAGCGATGAATCAGCAAAGCAGTTCTGCTGTGTGTGCATCCAAGGAGGGTTAATTGACTTGAATGTCAGAAGATGCATCAATGCCCATGGCAGGAAAAATTGCTTAATGGATGGTTTCATCTTAATGGTAGAGTCAGTGTATGCCATGGTGGATACCATCTGAGACACTAAAGAAGAGCACTTGATAGATATTTAGACACTTTTAGCAAAATACGATATTTACATAATACAGAGATCATTTGACATCTATTATTTTAGATATAGGCTGCAGCTGTATCTGTATCCCATACTTCTACCCATCGCCTATATGTATTAGTCATTGTCACCTATAACTACATTTTATTTCCCTTCTTATAAAATCCAATCAGTAAGAGTTCCACAAAATTATTTCCCAAGAACCAGTGACCCAGCACCTTTCTATAATTAATACAAATTAAAATATGTTTGGTAAGTGTAATGGATGAGACTTGAGAATCTCTAACCATGGGGTTTTAGCACCACTCAGTGGCCAGCATCAGGCCAGATAAGGGGAACAGAAAGCGTCATGGTTATTTTCTCACCTGGAATTCAGACACAAGGGCCCCAATTCAATCAACTATAGGTAAAGAAAACTGCACTGTGGGTTCAACAAGGTGTTAACCCTGTTAAAACTGACACACCTAACAAGTTCTTTCTCTTGTGGACATATCTGTGTAGAGGTGCATTAATACTGTAGACCTGTACTGTAAACCATGAGACCTACTTGAGAGTCAATCTTTCTTTGGCAGGCTGTTGTAAACCTATATAGATTTATACCTACAAAAAATAATTATTTTCTGTCCTCGCAGTCTTTAATATCAGTGAACATTGCACCTGACAGCCCAAATAAGTAAATAATGCCTTTGGATTTACTTCCCATAGGGAGCATTGGCTTATGACGCTACAGTAAAACCTTTGGATTCCATTCCATGAGACAAAATAGTTGCATTAAAACAGATAATATGACAGGCCAGGCCTCGGGTTAGCAGCCACCAGACAGACCTATATAACAGATTGAGACATGCAGAGGTAATCCAAAGGGGTTTAAATCTCTGCTCATGCACGTGATTATCATTTTTTCTGGATTATTCTGGGCAAGGGCAGGAGAGAGAAAAATGATTTGCTCTCCACAGAATCCACTTAGAGCTGGTGGGCTTCATATCCGTCTGGATGGGAAATTGTCAGTGGATCGTGGATCTCCTGAGGTTGACCTTCATCCTGTCACTTTCAACTGAACTAATGAGACAATATACAGCAAAACCCAAATTTACTATTTCCCCCTTTCCCGTCAGAAAATTAAGACAAACAAGGAAGGGTAACAAACAAACACAGCTCTATCAAATAACCATCTGCATTTGCGCTGAGGTGATGAAACCAATCTATTTGTTTTCTCAGCTCTAATCGATTGAAATGGGTCTGACAACTGAGTCAAAACGTTGAGATTAACCTGCTGTGTTTTATACAGGGCAGGATGTCTCTCTAATAGCAATTCTTTAACAATGTACTGTATAGTCATTTAAAATAGAGCCCAACTCAGATCCACTGAGATTTATATGTTGTAGCAGACTGAATAGTTTTTTGTCATTTCATAAAATGCTATGGGATATTGCTGAATCAATCCAAGGCAATGGGGCAGGTTAAATAGAGGTTTTTAATCATTTCAAAATGCAAAAAGATTATATTTTACAAATAAGATAGCACAACAACAGACTTAACTATAGATGTGTACATCATTTACATTGTTTTGGAATTTTGGTCTGTGTGTACCTACACAACGAGTGTACATGAAAGAAGAGTGGCAGATTTGAGTGACACTAATCCACAGGACTAGATACAGCCATAAAGTAACCTAGCATGGAAATGTCCACGACCTACATTTGACATTGAATTTCACAAGGTGCTGTTCACCATAACAGTTCACAATTGTTTCTTTAATGGTGAGTATGATTACTCAGGCACATATTTTCAATACACTGTGATCGATAAACATTCTGGAAAAATAAACAGTGGGAGGTTACATGAATGTTATAAAGTTATATTATCATTGAAGCATTGTTGCTGATTGCAATATCTTACCAAATTATACAGTATGAAATTCTACTGATATAAAAAGAAAATTACTTGCATTTTATGTATTTGATGTGTGTGAACTATCTTACTTTGTTATAAAAAAGAAAATGGAAATAGGATTTAAAGCTTAAAGATTGTTTATAATATGACATGGAATTAGATACATTTTTATGTACAGATTATAATTTTATCACCCCCTGGACACTGTCATATTCTGATAATAACTAAATAATACGCCTGTCCCCAAAATAACATTAATGTTTATAAACTAGGAGGCTCGTCAAAAAGAGAGCCATTAAATGTTACTGTACAGTGAAACTGCTATATCTACAGTATTTGACTATAGCCTAGTACAATATTCTATATTTCTATTATAACTACATAACTACAGTCATGTGTTTGCATATTATTATAGTTTCATAGAGCCTTCAGCAAATGGTGAGTATGCAGTCTCTGAATGGATCCTCTGTGGATAAGCATAAATAGTTATCCTCAGGTCAGAGGGCAATACTTGGTTGACCTGTATTGGCAAGTTGACACGATATCCACACTTACTATATATCTGTATATCAGATCGACCAAGCACACCTGATATGAGTGAAATGATCCTTGACACTCCTTATACACATGAAAATGTATGATATGTAATATCATCATGTTGCAACACCGAATTAGATCTGTAGCACTGTAATTGTAATGTTGAATAAATACTTGAATTAAGAAAATCACAAAACATGTTTTATTTACTGACAACAGCGATTAAATAAACAACCACTGTTCATTATTTTCTTCTACAAGATATTTTGGATGATATGTCATCAGTTATGTATAATTTCCATATGTTAAGGTTGCACTGAGGATCTAGCTTTCAGAAGGCAGACCGTGGCCCTGTGTCCCTGTAGAGCCTTCACCCTCAGGGGGTGACACAGTCAATGTGTCCCAAGTCCTCTTCCAAATAACCTTAGATAAGCTTCATGGTGAACTTGCCAGCATCCCCTCCACCCCCTCCTCCTCCTCCTACCCCCATTGAGGGACGGGGCACATAGTCGATGGTGGCTGTGTGTTTGATTTGCCCCTTGCTCTGGCTCCAGAAGAACATGAAGACGAAGCAGATAGCCACCGAGCTGAGGAAGGACAGGAAGCCCATGGTGGTGGCGATGATCAGTGTCTTGGCATCAAACGGGTACTGGTTGGCCACCTGGGCGGAGGAGTTGGCAGTTGGGGCGTTTGAGGACTCTATCCAGCCCTCATCGGTGAAAAAGGGCATGGTGCGGTTACGTGGGAAACCCTTCACATAGAGGCTGACGTACAGGCTGTCGTTGCCAGCTGCGTTTCCCGCCATGCACTGGTATGTGCCGCTGTCCTGAACCTGGGCATAGCGTACCTCAAGAGTCCCATTGGACAACACCCTGATGCGCCCCGTAGTGGAGAGCGGAATCCGCTGGGCCGACAACCATGTAAAGGAGGGCACTGGGTCACCGTCCGCCTTGCAGGAGAAGAGCACCGTAGTGCCCTCCTCCACCCTGACCTCCTGGGACCTGCGGTCCACAATGCGGGCCTGCCGGCAGGTGAACAGTCTCGGGAGCTCTTTCTCCGAGAAGTCCCGGAATTCCCGCTCTCGCACCATGTCCGGGGTGGAGCAGGTGGGTTGGCGGCCGTCAAAGTTCAGGCGCTGTCGCCGGCGGACCACCCAGAGCAGCCGGCAGTCACAGGCCAGGGGGTTCCCATCCAGCCGCAGGACCTGCAGGTTCCCCACAGAGTGGAAGGCACTCTCCTCCAGCGTGCTGAGCTGGTTGGATGTCACATTGAGCAGACGGAAGTAAGCCAGCCCCCTGAAGGCCCCTGGCTCGATGCGGAGCAGGCTGCCCCCAGCCAGGTGCAGTTCCTGCAGCCGCAACAGGTCCCCCAGCAGGTTACCCTGGATGGCTGTGATGGGGTTGTAGGACAGGTCCAGGTAGCCCAGGTAGACCAGGTGGCGCAGCGCCTGGTATGGGACAGCACTGAGATTGCAGCTGCTGATGACCAGCGAGGTGAGGTTGAGGCCAATCAGGCTGTTGCTGGCCAGGGTGTCCAGCGAGGGCCAGTGGGAGATGACGAGGCTGCGTAGCCGGTGCAGGCGGCGGAAGGCATTGTTGGGCAGCGCCGAGATGGTGAGGCGGATCATGCGCAGCCGAGTCAGGCTCTGGAGCTGGGACAGTGCCTCAGTCGGGATGGAGGTCAGGTTGCTGCGGTCCAGATTGAGCTCCTGCAGGTTCTGCAGGCCGGTAAAGGCCCGCTGGGAGATGAACACCAGGTCATTCTCCCCAGCCTCCAGCTGCTGCAGGCTCACCAACTCACGGAAGGTGTAGTCCAGAAAGACCAGGATCTCGTTCTCACTCAGGTCCAGGAAGCGCAGGCTGGGCAGGCCGGAGAAGACCCCCACAGGGATGATCTTGAGGCGGTTGCGCCTAATGCACAGGGTCTTGAGGTTCTGCAGACCCTGGAAAGCATCCACCTCAATCATGGAGATGACATTGTCACTAATGTCCAGATCCTCTAGCTGGGTCATGCCAAAGAACTGGCGACGACCCAGCGTCTTCAGCTTATTACGAGATAAGTTAATGTGCTGGGCGCCACTAGCGAAGCCCTCAGACACAGAAGTCAGCTGTTTGCCAGAGCAGTTCACTTCTAAAGTCTCAAGCCGACACACACACCTGGGAGGGCAGGGCCAGGGGAAGTCCCCTGCTGACACGCCCAATAATCCACACTGGAGCAAGATGCTCCATGCCCCCCATCGGACAACAGACTCCACAAACATCTTGCCTCCTGCCTAAAAAGGGAAACAAAAAGGACATAAGCTATGAACCGATAGCTAAAGAGCAGTCATTAATTGCTTACTCTCAATGCCATAACAGATGAAAACAAAGGTCTGAATATATTTTAGTATTTGTTAAGGAATTTACCGATTTACTGTGAGGATGCAGGTTTTCATAACCAGTGGTGGTCAAGTTGGGATCAGACTTGAGTTAAGTCTTCTATAAGAGATGATGTTCTGTAAAAAACATGTCCTTGCAAGTGGCCTAGAGAGACAAAAAGAGACAGGAATTAATCCTCCCCCCAAAAAACAAATGCAAGGATTCTTTGTAGCGTTTGTAAATCATGGTTTGCAAATGCTATATTTATGGGCAAAGCATGAGTTTCCAACATTTTGAGATAAACCTAAAAAAGTGGTGAATTTGACAGTGGAATCAAGACAATCAAACACAAAAGGCATTTAAAAAAAACACCTCAACATTATTAACGTCAGAGCATACGTAGGGTACTATTTAGAGCAGATGTCATAATTACTATCGACCTACATCTCTGTTTAATACAGACAACATCTCTACTAATTGATTATCAAAGAATACATCTCTTACCACTTTTACTCTGCACCTTATAGCCTCAGTCTAAGTTGCAGGCTAAAAGGTAGTGGTACGGTAATGAAACATACACCCATCTTGTCTGCACTAAGAATCCTCATTAGTGCATCCAGACCTATGCTTACTGCCTCTAAAAACCCTGATGAAGGCCAGTTGGGATGGGAGCTGTGCCCCCTGGCCAGAAATCTGGATTAGGCAGGCTATCTGGGGTCAGGGCCAGTGACACGTGAAGTCAGGTGTGCCCTTTGTGTGCGCACATAGGCTATACAGGACCAAGTTGAGAAGGTCGAGTAGGGAATAGTCAAACATTCCCATAGAGGCACATCATACATACCCCAAGAAACAAAAATGTTTTGTTGTACTTTGCAGCCTCCTTTTCAATTAAGCAGGACAGCAAATGAGGGAACATTTTGAACTACACTGTTTAAAGGGATAGTTCGAGATTTGGGCAATGAAGCCCTTTCTTCTACTTACCCAGAGTCAGGTGAACTCATGGATACAATGCTAGCAGCTACTGTAGACTTCCAGTCATTGCACTAATGCTAGTAAGCAATAGCTCCAGAAACGACCTTTAACTACCTTCAAACAGCACACAGAGACATATTTTACTCTGGGTAGGTAGAAAGAAAGGCTTAATTGCCAAAATCTCAAACTATCCCTTCAAGTACAAATATAAAAAATATAATATGACATACATTTCAGCAACATCTGTGATTCAACTACAGTGCAAATCAGATTTTGGGAATGCTTTTAAGTTTTAATCCTGATGACAACTAAAGCAGACTAAAGCACTAACTCTTATAACGACACAAATGCCAAAAACATTAGTCGTAACTGCAACTACATGTAGATCTAGCCCTCATAAACACCAAAATCTAAATCGACAACATCAAAAGTTAAAACCTAAATAAACAAAAACAAAAGTAAAAAGTGATAGCCTACATACATTTCCCCCAAATGGCATAATGTGATGACATAATTATGTCATTGCTGATATCTTGTAAATTAATTCAATCAGTTTACTAATAGTGGCAATGCATTTGACAAATTGGCCCCAAGATTCAACTCATATCACTGAAGAAAACATTCACTAGCTGACAAAGTGTTATCAGGCACATCAAGACTAATGAAGGAGGACTATGGACTGATCCATTGCTGTGATCTAACAGTGCTTAAAACAAAAATACAAGTAAATACGGGTACAATATAGTTTGCAATTATTTACTGTTTCCATATTTCTTTGTTCATGCCCTTTCTAAAATATATCATATAGTACTCAAAATATGCTGACAACCTACAATCCAACATATCAAATGAATATGCATATGATATTAATAAATCAATATTATTAAAGCTCAGTCAAACCTGTGGGAGCTGCGGTCTCTCACAGTCCAACATCATAGAGACACCTTCTCACTCTGTCCTTTCTCGACACAGCCTCCTCACTGGCCGGCCAAATTGAAATCAGTCCCAGAGCGGCTTGTCTCATCCCTGCTATTCACAGAAACGTTCTTATAGCGACTGGAAGCACTGACTCATAACCCATCCACTTGCGCTCAGATGCTTGGAACCGCTTGTACCATTCTAACACCATAGCGCGAGCTAACAGAAATTAAACATGTTGATCCCTCAGTGTGGACTTGTGAGAGACAGACTGGCAGGTGCATGACATCACGGCGGGTAGCTAGGTGGTCCGAATTAGGCAGGGCTGTCAGAGGCTGAGCCTCCAGCGACAGTGTTATAGAATCCCTCCTGCTAAATGTCCATGCATACACCATGAAGCTAGATTGCTGCCAATGGTCGTGACCTAGGGGTCACAAAGAGACCTGACCCTGTCTGTCAAATTAGACAGGGTCAGGAATCTAGACTTCACCCACTTTGGATTCCACAGTCACACGGTATCATTTTCCTCGGGTAAAAATAGTATTCCATTTCGTTGTTGAGGAAGCTGCTGAATGAAGTCTGTCCTGGGTGGTAAGGGTATTGGGTTTGTTTTGTTTTCAGCTGGACAGCTGATGGCAAAATGCCTGATTGGCCGATATGATGCTCCCGTAAACCTTTTGCATAACACCAAAGACCCACCCGTCCAAACCTGTGCAGCAGCCAGCTCTTATCTAACAGACAACCACAACGCCAAATGCAAACAATCTCAAAGCCAACCTGATGTAACATCCACTCAGACAATCCCATGGCAGATCCAGAAACCATGTTTGGTGTTTAGGTTGGATCCCTCTGTTGCTTAATTATTTTAAACATTTGGACTTTCCCCACTCAGCTCTCCCCCATCATCACACAAAACTCATCAAGTCTGCTCAGCTGTCATCGTGTTACATCAAACTGCGGACAGATGTCAGATCATTCTGAGTGTCAAAACAGTGACCTTGCAGTGCGTACATAGCTACAGAATCCCCATTACTGACTCCATGGAATCAGTTTAGGTAACCAACACACTCAGCACCGTGGCTCATGAGGCGCCTCCTCATTTTGACCCGCAGCAGAAACGGAACAAAACAACAATCCCAAACTAAGTTTGATCTGTTTTTTTGTGATTTATTGCTTTGAAGCCTGCCTAGTATTTCCCAAAGCCTTTGGTCTTTCCTACCTCAAGACATATTTACCCCAATCAGTATTGGCAGGAACACTTAGTGATTATAGGCAAAAAGACCCAATTGTACAGCTGCATGATGACTAGCTGGGGACTGCTTTGGATGGGCCACAAGAGCAGTCTTGTGTTCATTCATTGTATTGAAGTCAGTCCTCAAAACAGACACCCTGGCAGACTTTTCCTCCCCTCCCCACATTGGTCACTCTCTAAATCACCATGGGGTTAGAAAGAGAATGCACAGTGTAAGCCAGGCTGCACTTTGACACTTGTCTAAGTGCTATTCTTAGACCAATTAAGATGGCTGAAATGAAACAACAGCACGGACCAGGGGGCCCGGGTGTGTGTATCCACTCTGTTGAAAGTTTCTCTGTGTGGCTTCCCGAGTGGTGCAGCGGTCTAAGGCACTGCATCGCGGTGTCACTACAGCCTGGGGTTTGATCCCAGGTTGTGTCATTACCGGCCGTGACCGGGAGTCCCATAGGGTGGTGCACAATTGGTTAGGGGAGGGTTTGGCCGGGGGGGCTCATCTTGCTCTAGCGACTCCTTGTGGTGGGCCGGGCACCTGCAGGCTGACTTCGGTCGTCAGTTGAACTGTTTCTCCTCCGACACATTGGTGCAGCTGGCTTCCGGGTTAAGCGGGCGGGTGTTAAGAAGAGCGGTTTGGCGGGTCATGTTTTGGAGGACGCATGACTCGACCTTCGCCGATGAGACAAGATCGTAATCACAAAATAGGGAAGAAAAAGGGGGGTAGAAAAGAAAGTCTCTCTGTGTGTATATATCTGTATGTTTTTATGTACTAGAAAGACATTGTTTATTGCTCCTGGCACAGTGTACCAGCCCCTGTGATATGCACCAAAGTTCTACAAGCGTGTATTAAAAGGTTTGTGAGCAGAACAGCTGCTAGGCTGAGGGGGAGAGAATAGCAGTGCTCTTCAGAATGCCAGATTTGTTTTCCATTGGGTCTGCCAGGGAAAGGAAAAAGGGCTCGTAAACAACCTCAAGTCAAGCGAGCCATTTCTGATTCAATCACTTTAAAACGTTTGTAAAGACAACGTATACCTCAATAATATTGCCGTGTGTGTATGTACAACTACGTTAGATAGATTGTGTATTTGCATTACAGTAAGCATGTAGAGAAGCCATAAAGAAGAGTATGTCTGTCTGGCTGTAAGCTTGTGACTGTGACAAATATGATTATATTAACTGTGTGACACTGTACCCACATTTGCAATTGGATTTGTTTCATCTGGATTTAATGTGTTTTATACAAATGCTTTTTGTGTGTATTTGCAACTGAAATGTCTGTGGGTTTTGGGGAGTTTCTGGTCTTTGTATGGTGGAATGTGTGGTGGAATGTGTGTTTATGCGTTGGTATGGTGTTGGTATGTTTATGCGTTGGTATGTTAGGTGTTATGCATTGTGTGTGTGTGTTCTGAATATGTTTGAATTTACACTCTCACTCTGTCTCACAGGCAGAGGCAGAAGTGGGTCACTATGACAGCCCACTCAAATCAATCTGGTTCCAGAGACACTGTTCTGTCGTGTTGCAGGGTGCACTATATTATAATTCTTTATCAAGGCAGTAAGTTAAGTCACTGCTCGCACAAAGTGCACTGTCTGCTAAATTAATAATAGCACAAATAAATGAGAAAGATAAATTGGTTTCAGTGTAGCACTGATGTGACATGCCAAATGAGGTCGTTTTAATTAATAGCATTGACGGATTGAATCCATCGAGGTACAGTGAGTGAAAGAACAATGTCTGACAGGAGGAGATGGATGTAACACAAGGATTCCAGCCTTATCAAAGGTGCTTGATTCTTCTGAAGGTGGACTTCGGCGGTCAGGAAACTTTTCGCCTATGGGGAATATACCAAGAATATATAACAGCGGCCATTTGTACCATTCGTGGATTACATTGGGCCTCTGTTACAAGGTCTCCTTTAGGCTACACTTTCATTAGACAGTCCTTCCATTTTCAGCATACTCTCTCTGCTATCACTATTCCAAAACAGCTTTGAGAGGACAAAGAGATCAACCTCTTGAAAGAGAGCCACAACAGTTTGTTATCGGTTGCATTTTTCACAGAAAAGCAACTACCAACTACACTACATAATCCTGCACACACCACTGGACAGGTGGAGCTTTTCCCCTTTGGCACACTTACCGGGCTGCTTGCTAATCTGATCAGAGCCATGCACAATCCTAACTTGATTCCAATAAAGGTAACCTGCTATGGTGGTGCTAAAGCTATAGTCCCGTGTATAGGTCCCGTGTAGCTCAGTTGGTAGAGCATGGCGTTTGCAACGCCAGGGTTGTTGGTTCAATTCCCACGGGGGGCCAGTATAAAAATAAAAAAAAGTATGCACTCTAACTGTAAGTCGCTCTGGATAAGAGCGTCTGCTAAATGACAAAAAAACATATAAAAATATAGTGTGAGTCAAATCATGTGGAAAGCTACTGAAATGCACAGACTGTACTCTCTGGGTACAGCACATACTGGGGCTGTTCTCTCATTCAATAAATGTGATAACCTCGGTTGAGTCTGAAAGGATACATCAAATAAAGGCACAGAGACACAGAGTCCATTTCCTTGTGGCCTCAGAGTAAGTATGCAGGTTTTTGTTTCAACCATGCTTAATTTTTGCTCAAATCGATTGGTTGGCAGATTAACAATGAGGTTTTATTATTGTTCTGTGATGTTGTGTTTACATCATTGATTAGTTTAATAAGTCATCTGATATGCAGAAACACTACCGCAATTAGTTGAACATAATCAAAAGTTGGAATGAAAACATGCGTAAACATTAGTCCTTATCCTTTAGCACCATCTCTCATAACCACTGCAATGGTGAAAATAAGTAATTTGTTGGTTTGACGTGAGCCCAAGGTTAAATATTCATATTGTGACTTTTATTACGTACGCATAATGTACATCAGGCCTTGCTATTCAGCTAACAATGGGCTAAATCAGTAGTGATCTTGAGCACTGCAGCCTGAATAGCGTCCATCTGCACAACAGACAATGTGCTGGGGGGCACAGATTCTGTCCTGGATAGGCTTGTTTATGCACAATCCTTCCAAATGGGTCTTGTTTGAGGCTACTGAGATTACATAAAAAAAGAGAACGACAGAAACAATCCTTCGAAATGGTCAACCAGAGTTGGTGTAAACACAATGCATTATCCTCCATAAACAGGTTTTTAAACCAACTCTCCAATACTAGTGAAAAGGCATTTCCATGTAAAAAGCTTTATGAGAATTAACATGTGAAGTTCATAGGAGCACATCAAATGTGGTGTGAAATGAAAACTAAGAGTCTAAATTTCTGGGGGAAAACATTGTCAACAATTTTCCATCCTTAAAAATAGGGATAAGCCAAGGCATTGATTTCTGGTCAAACAGATGGAAAAGCCGTCTTAGAAAAAGTCTTAAAAGGTATTAGAAATGTGCCTTCTGTAAGTTTAAGAAATATTGCCTAGTGTCTTGTCATTCTGTTCCCAAAAACCCCCCACATATCTTTAAGACGTTTTCTAATTTCTCTCCCTCATGAGGGAGGATAATGAAAGTTCACAGAAGTAACAAGTAAAGGTAGACCTACCAATTAGTTATAGTGTTTTTATTGATAACAATTTGGTTCATGATTTATTAAGTGATTAAAACGTGTTATTCTGTTACCAAATCGTTAAAAGAATAACCACAAAAATCTGTAACAGAATGACTACAACTGAATGGCTACAATGGGAATTCATTGTAGTCAGAAACCACAGTTGGGTACTGTCCTCCCTTCCACTGGCATACTGTTATGTTCAGCTCATAACTGTTTTCTATCTGTCACGTGGTGGTCAAAGCAAGAGTTTGAAAAGAGTCTGGACAACCCACCTCTTACTGACACCTACCCATGAGCACCCTCTCTTTCCATTTATAATATAATAATATGCCATTTAGCAGACACTTTTATCCAAAGCGACTTACAGTCATGTGTGCATACATTTTTACGTATGGGTGGTCCCGGGGATCGAACCCACTACCCTGGCGTTACAAGCGCCATGCTCTACCAATTGAGCTACAGAGGACCACTTACATTTAGTGTAACCCACTGAGCACTGACCAACACCAGACCTCCATGGATGTTGAAAAGTAGTTGAAATTTGGTCAGCCCAAATATGAACCAATCATAGACATCTGTTTCACAAGTTTGGACAGCACAGTACAGCACAGCACAGCACAGCACTGTACAGTAGAGTTTAGTACAGTAGAGCACACTAGAGTAGAGTATAATTTACTATATTGTACTGTACTGAGATTTACTGTACTGAACTATACTGTTCTGTACTTTACTCTAATGTGGTGTGCTGCACTGTGATGTCCAAACTTGTGAAACATAGACGTCTATGATTGGTACAGATTTGGTCTGGTCCATAGTGATGCATTGTGGGTACAAACCCAGCTAGCACATAACCATATGTTTCTTAGAGCTTGGTGAGAGTGTGGTTGTCCATTGGGAATATTCTCAAATTGTTCTTTACATAACAACCACAAGAAAACGTTAGTAGCGTTCAGAGAACGTTCTAAGAATGTTATTTAAAAACATATACGTTCCGTTCTCAGCATCAACAAAATTCTCTATCTTGTTAAGTGTGTTCAGGTGTATTGGCCGTGCCCACTTATTGGCCAGACCTGATCTTAATGGGTGCATCTTAATGAGTGCTTTTTTCCTTTGAAATGGGGTCTGTTTGAATAGACTAAAAGGAACAACTTTGTGTGCGTAAAAAAAACATGTCATGCTACCTCCATCCTGGTGGTGCAGTGGACTAATTCCGTGGAAAAATAACAGAAGATTATAGGTTCAATGTGTCCTATCTGTGCTTGGAGTACAAAAAAGTAACCCAAAATAAGATAGCAGTTTATTAAAAGTCTTTATGGAAGTTATTCAAGAACCTCCAAATTAACTATAATTTCCATTCTCAGCGCATTAGTAAAACCTCCCAGGAAAGCTTTCAAGGTACTAGAGTAAAACGTTCTCAGAACCTCCCTGTAACCTAAAATACAATTTCTTAGAACAGCCAACATTTTCACTTCTGTTCTCAGAACGTAAAAAAAAAAAATTTTACGTTTTACCGGTCAGAAAAAGCGTGGCTTCGTTCCAACAACCAATGTGAAACCAAAAACATTCGTTCCCACAACTTCCAAGGAACCAAATATGCTAGCTGGGAAGGCCCCACATATTTGATGGGTCATATGGATGCATTGACTGGCAAGAATGCAAGAGTTGTTTATCGATAGCATTGAAATCACACACACAAATTTGGAATGTTTGGCGGCGGAGCTCATTCGAATAATAGCCAGTGTGTAGAATAATAAAAATGTTCTACCTTTGTGTACCTATTCAGGATACATCATCCTGAAGAGAATGGCATTCATGATTATGCATTTCTGTATAGAAGGGTTGGTTGTTAAGCAACAAAACTGACGCGTGCACAACTATGGGGCAAAACAGACGGGGGTTGGCTTAGATCTTTGACAGCATGTAAACTACACTGAACAAAAATATAAACGCAACGTGTAAAGTGTTGGTCCCATGTTTCATGAGATGACATAAAAGATCCCAGAAATGTTTCACACGCACAAAAAGCTTATCTCTCTGGAATTCTGTGCACAAATTTGTTTACATCCCTGTTAGTCAGCATTTCTCCTTTGCCAAGATAATCCATCCACCTGACAGGTGTGGCATATCAAGAAGATGATTAAACAGCATTGTCCCCAGCACAGGTGCACCTTGTGCTGGGGACAATAAAAGGTCACTCTAAAATGTGCAGTTTTGTCACACAACATGTCACAGATGTCTCAGGTTTTGAGGGAGCGTGCAATTGGCATGCTGACTGCAGGAATGTCCACCAGAGCTGTTGCCAGATAATTTAATGTTAATTTCTCTACCAAAAGCCGCATCCAACGTCATTTTAGAGAATTTGGCAATACGTCCAACCAGCCTCACAACCGCAGACCACGTGTATGGCGTTGTGTGGGCGAGCGGTTTGCTGATGTCAACTTTGTGAACAGAGTGCCCCATGGTGGTGGTGGGGTTATGGTATGGGCAGGCATAATCTACGGACAACGAACACAATTGCATTTTATCAATGGCAATTTCAATCCTGAGGCCCATTGTCATGCCATTCATCCGCTGCCATCACCTCATGTTTCAGCATGATAATGCACAGCCCCATATCGCAAGGATCTGTACACAATTCCTGGAAGCTGAAAATGTCCCAGTTCTTCCATGGCCTGCATACTCAGCAGACATGTCACCCATTGAGCATGTTTGGGATGCTCTGGATCGACATGTACAACAGCGTGTTCCAGTTTCCGCCATTATCCAGCAACTTCGCACAGCCACAGGCCACAATCAACAGCCTGATCAACTCTATGTGAAGGAGATGTGTCGCGCTGCATGAGGCAAATGGTGGTCACACCAGATACTGACTGGTTTTCTGATCCACACCCCTACCTTTTAAGGTATCTGTGACCAACAGATGCATATCTGTATTCCCAGGCATGTGAAATCCATAGATTAGGGCCTAATACATTTATTTCAATTGACTGATTTCCTTATATGAACTGTAACTCAGTAAAATCTTTGAAATTGTTGCATGTTGCGTTTATATTTCATCTCCAATGTTTATTGAAAACATAAGCACTTGTCTTTCAAATACATCGTTACAGTTGTTAGTTAGCTAGCTAGTACATTCTTGCCATATTAGCATTGACATGAAATCAGTCAAAACACCTCAAAACAAGACATGGTATCAAGAACAAGACAAAACTAGCTGAAACGACTCCACACATGGCAGCTTATCATTGTTGCTAGCTATCTGGCCATCCAGAATCACAACAACACATTGCCTTCTTCCCCATTGAAGCGTTTGTATTGTTTTTGTGATGTTGTCAGCTAACCCATCTATAGCACAGATCAGGGACCCATGAGGTCATTATGTTACCGTCATTCTGTTACTGGGTGTTAATCCACTTCACTGTAGTTCAATAACCAAAATATATTTATTTTTTTAGTTTTACTCACGTGTCATACACTACATGACCAAAGGTATGTGGACACATGCTTCTCGAACATCTCATTCCAAAATCATGGGCATTAATATGGAGTTGGTCCCCCCTTTGCTGCAATAACAGCCTCCACTCTTCTGAGAAGGCTTTCCACTAGATTTTGGAACATTGCTGCGGGGACTTGCTTCCATTCAGCCACAAGAGCATTAGTGAGGTCGGGCACTGATGTTGGGAGATTAGCCATAGCTCACAGTCGCCGTTCCAATTCATCCCAAAGGTGTTCGATGGGGTTGAGGTCACGGCTCTGTGCAGGCCAGTCAAGTTCTTCCACACCGATCTCGACAAACCATTTCTGTATGGACCTCGCTTTGTGCACGGGGGCATTGTCATGCTGAAACAGGAAAGGGCCTTCCCCAAACTGTTGCCACAAAGTTGGAAGCACAGAATCGTCTAGAATGTCATTGTATGCTGTAGCGTTAAGAAGATTTCCCTTCACTGGAACTAAGGGGCCTAGCCCGAACCATGAAAAACAGCCCCAGACCATTATTCCTCCTCCACCAAACTTTACAGTTGGAACCATGCATCGGGGCAGGTAGCGTTCTCCTGGCATCCGCCAAACCCAGATTCGTCCGTCGGACTGCCAGATGGTGAAGCGTGATTCATCACTCCAGAGAACGTGTTTCCACTGCTTCAGAGTCCAATGGCGGCGAGCTTTACACCACTCCAGCCGACGCTTGGCAATGTGCATGGTAATCTTAGGCTTGTGTGCGGCTGCTCGGCCATGGAAACCCATTTCATGAAGCTCCCGACAAACAGTTATTGTGCTGACGTTGCTTCCAGAGGCAGTTTAGAACTCGGTAGTGAGTGTTGCAACCGAGGACAGACGATTTTTACGCGCTACACGCTTCAGCACTCGGCAGTCCCTTTCTTCTTGTGTGGCCTACCACTTTGCAGCTGAGCCGTTGTTGCTCCTAGACGTTTCCACTTCCCAATAACAAGCACTTACAGTTGACCGGGATAGCTCTCGCAGGGCAGAAATTTGACGAACTGACTTGTTGAAAAGGTTGAATCCTATGTCGGTGCCACGTTGAAAGTAACTGAGCTCTTCAGTAAGGCCATTCTACTGCCAATGTTTGTCTATGGAGATTGCATGGCTGTGTGCTCGATTTTATACACCTGTCAGCAACGGGTGTGGCTGAAATAGCCGAATCCACTAATTTGAAGGGGTGTCTACATACTTTTGTATATATAGTGTATCATAGCTGACACCCCATTATTTCTGCAGACATCTTTGAATCTTAATTCGGAGTTGTTTTTGGACAACGTGGTCACATAAACAACTGAGGGCGCTTTCACTCTCATTCTGTTACCAAACTTTACATCTGCACTGTTCTTTGAGTAAATGTACGGCACCATTCCAACACCATCTTATATGGATAATCTGGTAGACCTACTAAGTCAGTTCAAACCTGCCTGTGTGACTCCTGAAAGTATGTGCTCTGTGGTATAGGAAAATGTGTTTCTCATGTAATATTTTTTAGAATTGGGGCCAGATCTTAAAAGGTGCAATATGCAGAAATCGCTATTCCATTTCCTGGTTACAAAAATTCTAATAGTTCGCCTTATTTTAGTTTGTGTGACAAAACAAGCAATGTATAGTGTAGAGAATTATTGTACCATCTAAACCTCTGTGAAATATATTTTCAGTAACCAAAAATATTGTATTTTCAGCTGTTTGAAGCTGGTGTACAAAACCGAATGTAAAAGACGCAAGAACTAAACTTAATGAATGGGAAACATAGAAATAACCCACATAGAACAGATCTACCGCTTCTTAGACTTGCTTTCAATGTGCATTTTTTTGTGCCGTACTAGGTAGTGCAATACTAACAAGTAATTGTTCAAATATATCTTTAATGCAAAAAATTAATTAGTGCTTGGTGATGGAGTCACAGCTGCCCAGAAACGAAATAATACATCTTAATTGTACGCATTTAATGACTCCCATATGGCTCCATGACACATTAAAAAGATATGGCCGTTTTTATAGTGGGAGTGTGACTCTGTTACCGTGTGACCTTGCCCCAATGCTTTTAGCTAAGCCCATTATTAAGGGCTGCAGATGAAGCTAAAAGCTGCAGCTGAGCAACCTGTCAAAATATATTCTCATTCCTGGATTGTTGGGACTGTATAAGCAGCCCTGCCTCCCAGAACTTTGAAATTAAGAAAAGTCCATTCGAAATCTTGGCTTTACACTTCGGTAACGATGACCAAGCAAAACAAAGATGGCACTGATGAAAAACACTTTCTTGCTTGACCCAGATCAGGTCTGGTTGATAATTAAAAGTCAGAATAAATCATTCCCCTAACAAGGAGACTGAAATACTTCCTGTGCATAAAGCACCTCCTGATTAAAGTGCCTATTTGGCCAGTCACCAAAAGGTACTATCTTTGGCACTCTCTGGCTCTCGATGTTGAGTCTGCTTTGCCAGTCGCACTTCATTGTTGTGATATTCTCATTCTTCTGTGATATGCTCCTTCTCTCTGGCTGGGGAGAAAACCTACAATTTTTTCTACAGGCTGGATAACATTATTGTATCTTTCTCTCTCCCTTGATGAATTATAATTGAAATGTTAATTTTAGTTTATCAGGCTGCAGATGAAAATCAATTATGAAGTTGAAAATCTATCATAAACGTCTAGTTATCTAATTATACGTTATAATGGATATTTGTATGATTGGCTCATCCAATTTATTCTAGATGATAAGAACATTTACCATGCTCACTCAGGAGAAAAATGTAGCATCATGCATACACTTGCATCTGAAGATAAATCAAGTAGTCTAGCCTTTGCTTCTTCGATAATATAGCCTAACCAACCCAGGTACTGTATTTTTTTTATATTTTGTTTGTGTTTTTCTTCCTCCCATATCAGGGGCCTGTTGCACAAAAGTAGAATTAAGACATCCGGGATAAATGACTCAGCTGAGCTCAATGAAGCCAAAACATGTGCGTCCAGGCTTAATTGGTTGCACAAAGACCAAGCCAGGATGAGCAGACACGGATTCATTAAGCCAGGTGAAACCAATCCTGGATAGGTGCGCGCTCACGGCTCACTCAAATAGACCCCGCCACAGATCACAGATTAACTGATTTACCATGGCAACTAGAGCCGCGTACTTTTCCCCGTCGGAAGCACAAATCCTCATGGAGGCATACGAGGAGGTAAACGATATAATTAAGAAGAAAGGCAACACCGCCACAGTGATAAAGCAAAGAGAAAAAGCGTGGCAAAGTATTGCAGACCGCCTGAATGCGTAAGTAGTGCACAATTATACACTCACCGCTCCGCTGAAACATCACAATTACAATTCAAATATTTAATTCACATCTCCAAAAATGCAGTTGTACTGTAATTATGAAACGGTTAAATTTTTAATTGAAATGCACTGCAGATATGAGTGAAATTGTGTAAAGTAACTCCATCACACTGTATAAAGCTATGATAAATTTTTTGATATTTTTACTGAAAACAAGACAAAAATACCAAGTAATTTTTTGCAGTGTGACTCCATTAAATGTGTGTGTGTGTAGATTAAACATGAACGGGGCAAAACGGACATGGCAGCAGGTCAAAATCAAATACAAGAACATTCTGCAGAATGGTATGGTCCCTGACTAATATTTAACAAAGCACAAGCATATATTGTACCCAGAAGGTGCCTGCTCACACATTGTCTGTACTGTTTTAGCAGTGAAAAAGAATACCCACAGACAAGGCACGGGTGGTGGGTCACCAAAGGCTGACCTTACCCCAGCAGAGGACATGGCCTTGGAGCTAAATAAAGGCAGGCCCGTCTTAGAGGGGATCCCTGGGGGAAAGAGACGAGCATAGGTTCCTCCCAAGATGCCACCCGCTTCATTCAAGGTATGTCCTTCCATCTCTACATGGGATACAACCACATTCATATTGAATCAATTTGGACTGTCTGACTTTGGTTTACCTATTGCCTTGCAGTGTCTGGCAGCACTGTGTTCCTGTTAGAGCCACCAGCACAAGCACCAGACGATGCTGATCCAGTGAGTACTCCATCAAAGGCATACTGTAGGCCTGGCATGTCTTGTCTACTAGCTTCAATATGAATCCGATTAAATGTGATAGGGTGAAGGCCCCAGTGCAGCAGCAACAGCACATGATGGAGACGATGATGAGGAGGAGACCATCTCTCTGGATTCCAGAAGGCATGAGGTATCATGTTAAGACTGTGAAAGTACTATTTACTCTACAATGGTGAGGAGTCCTCATCAAAATCAAAAAATCTAATTTCTTTTACAGGACCCAGATGCTATACAGTGGGAAAACCAGCCTGGCAACATAGTGCGTATTAATAAAAGGACACCACATCCTGCCAAATTCCAGCTGCGCTAATTGTATTGTGTTCACAGAGCTCACAAGCTATCAGAAAGTTGTATGGCAACCACCTCCGGCGCCAAATAGAACTGGCAGACATAGACATTCAGTACAAGAAGAAAAAGATGGAAAATCTTGCACTGGAGTCCGAAATAAAAAAGAGGACAATTAGGAAACTGGACCTTGAAATAAAAAAACTTGAGAGGGAGGTGAGATATGCCTTCAATGTACACTGTATGCTAACTGTAACACAAATGTATTAATCATTATTTTTCTTTCCTCCCCCAGCTCCAAGAAGATGACACAGCTCAAAATAAAAATTAGGTATATTCTCGTAAAGTCAAGTGAGCCATGACATATGAGCTCTTATTGTGAGCACACAGGACGGTGGCATCTTTCTAAGGTTTTTTTTATTTTCCCAGCAATCAGTACAACCAAGTCATCGTTATAAGGCATCGCCCTCTTTTGCCCACCCCCAGCACCAGGTGTGGCCACTAGCCTATATGAAGGCCCAAAATTGTGTGTTCCTTTCTGCTCTGACAATGGCATGCCCATTCGTGCGAGATGTGGTGGATGAAGAAGCACTTGTGCTGAGGAGAGCCTTCAGGCGAGAAAGGGTCTTCAGGGGACCGGTTGGACCCACTGGCCTTCCCTGATGACCATCTATATGAAAGATACAGGTTTTCTGCAGATGGCATCAGGTATCTATGCAGACTACTGGGTCCCAGGATTAAGCACCGCACTGCACGGAGCCATGCACTGAGTGTGGAGCAAATGGTTTGTGTGGCCTTGCGCTTTTTTGCTAGTGGAGCCTTCCTGTACTCAGTGGGGGATGCAGAACAGCTGAACAAGGCCACAATTTGCCGCACAATAAGGAGTGTGTGTCTGGCTATCAAAGCATTAGCAGATGTCTTCATCTCCTTCCCTGGCCACAGAAGACTCTGTGACATCAAAGAGGAGTTCTATAGGATTGCAGGTAAGAGGATCTACAAATTACAGGACAACTGTTAACACATAGTAGGATACTCATTACTTTGTGTGACAGGTTTCCCCAATGTCATTAGTGCAGTGGACTGCACACACATAAGGATAAAAGCCCCCTCAGGTGCCCATGAGGCCGATTTTGTGAATAGGAAATCCTTTCACAGCATTAATGTTCAGGTGAACATAACTTTTTGATATTGTCCATTGACGAACACTCTGCATTGCCAGTGATGTGCATTGATTGGTGTAATATTCCTCATCTTATGATTTCAGATGGTCTGCAATGCTGACTGTGTGATCAGCAATGTTGTGGCAAAATGGCCTGGCTCAGTCCATGACTCCAGAATCTTTCGGGCCTCTGAAATCTATCAGTGCCTATCACAAGGTAAGCCACACAACCCCTATTTATAACCATCATGGCTGTGTCAAGAATATCACTGTGTTTATGAGGTAGTAATGATGAGATTTTGTGTTGACAGGTGAATTCTCTGGTGTGTTGCTGGGAGACAGGGGGTATGGCTGCCAGCCTTTTCTCCTGACACCTTTCACAGACCCCCAGGAAGCACAGCAGGCCTACAACCATGCCCATGCCAGGACCAGGGCCAGAGTTGAAATGACCTTTGGCCTCCTGAAGGCACGCTTTCACTGCCTTCACAAATTAAGGGTCAGCCCTGTTAGGGCATGTGATATTACTGTGGCTTGTGCTGTCCTCCACAATGTGGCCTGCCTGAGGAAGGAGAGGGCCCCCAGAGTGCCACCAGCCATGGACTGGGACAATCCGGCAATCTTCCCTGATGACGACAGTGGTCGGCTGCTGAGGGACCAATATGTGTTGAATTATTTTAGTTAGTATGTGTGCTTTCAATTTTGGTTAAATATGTCCTGCGGTGGCAGAGGAATTTGGGTTTTTTTGGGTTCGTTTTTTTACGAATTTGGCCTCTTATGATGTTTGTGCGGTATACTGTGTGTAATACAAGGCTGCAGGGAGGCTACTGCATCCATTCATTTGTCTGTTCAGTTGATGTGTATGGATTTGTCCTGCATTTATTTTAGTGTGCAGACATGCAGGGTGTGTTATATACAGACCTTTGAATGTGTATGTATCATTTTGTATAATATGCTTGGATTCTGTGCTTTCCATCTTGTAGAGTCACTGTGACTTCAGTTTCGAAAGGAGCTGATGGTTTACCTGCTTTGTTTTGTCCTTATTCAATAAAGGAACATAATGTTACACATTGTGTTTTTATATTCATATGGAATGTGTATTTGTTTATATGACAGAGTACTAGGGCCACACTGAAGAAAAAGGATAAAGTCATACATTTATGAGGCTGGTTCTTTCTGCAGAAAAGCTACATATTGTTTTTACAGTTTTGATACTTATGACAATGTGATACTTAATATTCTGGCACATCAGCATGTCTTTGTTTATGAAACCATACTGAAGTACAATTTCACGAAATGCCCCACATCTGTCATTTTAACAACTGTCCTTTAAAACAACTGGTTACAATATTATGACTTGTGTTTTTTTCCCTCTGTGGCCCTAATATTCTATCATTTTATATATAGCCTTATAGTCTATGGGAAACTGTAAATTATCTAATGATAGCAACATCATCTAAAAATCATTTTTTATCCAAAATCATTGAAATTAATGATCACAAACGTTTAAATAATGACAGTGGGTCTAGTTATATGTGATAACAATGTATAGTGAGCAGTGAAATAACTATTGGTTTCCATTTGTGGTGACTGCTGACTGACATTAGGGATGAGATTAAATAGATCCTGGAATTTAGCCTGGTCTGGAGCAGGCTAGCTCCACAGAATAAATCTCCATGGTAATTTATACCATAACATATCCTCCTGCCCCCTATCTATCTTTAGTGCAACCGGATTACGGATCAATTGAGCCAGGATCACCAAGATATCCTGGCTTAATCCCTTATCCTAGTTTTGTGCAACAGGCCCCAGGTTGTGGACCTGTTTACATTTTGAGTCGAGAATAAAATGGAAATGACAGACACCATTTTGTCACTTATTGTGGGATTTAAGTCGAAAGCCATGTCAAGAACTCGTTTGAGCAGGTCTCTGTCCAGAAGCCCACGTTGACCATAAAAACTATTACATGGGGTCTGAATTAGGCTGACCCATAAATCAATCGACGCCAAAGGGCGACAACACAAGTCCACTCCTAGACTACTGTCCTGCTTGAGTTTCCAGAAACAAACAAGTATGATGTCATTCATAATATGTACAAAATATTGCTGCCCACAGGTGCTTAGTTCATTTTATTGACAAGTAGCCTACAATGCAGATTGGTAAATCAGTAGCCTAGCCTATGAACTATGTCTGATATAAAAACACAATTGCAAAATCAATTAGGGTTAGGGTTACACAATTTCAAATGTACAATGAAAATTGTATACAATGAACTTAAACTTACCAGCTAATGACTTCAATAAAACGTTGATAGTAAAACATTTCCATATTTTACGCACAACTCCAAACGTTCGGGTTCCTTCTCGCCTAAGCTTTTCGTTCGGTTGCTGGTTGATCTATCATGTTTTACAAGACTTTAAAACATATGCCTTGAGACCTCGCACAATTTAATTCGTCCTCCTTCATTAATTTATTCTGACTACTGCAGCACCCTCAGGGAGTTGTAGGATAATTACGCTACGGAAAATAATTTAGATTGACTTCTTTATTCTCTTCTGACGCTATCGAAAGCCCGCCTTCTTGCCCCTGCTCGTGCTCTTCTGAGTGGTAGTGATGCTCTTGCTCGAGTCGCACTCTCATCCCACAGAAAAATATTATAATTACCTCAAGCGAACTGGAGGAAAGTATCCTATTGGTGTGAATCAACGAACTACATGAATGAAACACTTGTCCATGAGGACAGAGTGTGTAACAACGAGTTCAAAGTAGGCTACCATAGATGCGCGAATATGGTGGCAAAATCCCTGAGCTCTCAGCATTCTGATAGGATTTGTGATTTTATCCACAAGACTGAGTGAGTGCTGGAAATTATCCAGGACAGTACATTACTATCGCGCCGGGTAGGTCAAGATTTGTGAATGATGGGCAAATGTGCACTCTGGTCAGCCAAATCTTTTGACTTAGGCAAGACACCAGCTGGATAGAAAATAAAGAAATATATAGAAAGAAAAAAACTATAGGACAATCACAGACTAAATTCATCCCCTTCACCGTTCGGTTGGAGAGCCCATGCCTCAAAGTGTACACATGCAATCATTTGTGGATTTGCCGCAATAATCTTCACAAAACATTATTTGATATGTTGGTATGGTTGATTCTAACCTGGAATTGAGCATTCCCTTTAGGTTATACAAGAGATTTGTGTTCAAGAAGAATTCTGTCTAGCACCTTATCAAGGTTGGCCAACCTGACTATGCTAGCTGTGAGCTTTACAAGTCAATCCAACTCACCATCAATGGGATTCCGGCAAACTACTCTGGGTTTTGTTTTAATCTAACACTGTGACTGTTTCTCAGAAAGAAGCCAGATGGGCTAGATGTTGGGCCTTGGCTCCCACTAGTAAATGGTAGATTTGGGCTCAACCTCACGTTCCATTTTAATTAATCCTCATCAGTTTGCCTGGTGTTCTCTGATTGGAGCAGGGCAGCCTTGTGGTTCCTCTCCTCTATGGAGCATAACTCGGAGCATCTGCCAGCCGGGATGTTCCTGATGAGAAGCAAGAGGAAAAGTGCGTCTGAAACTGAGGCAGGTGCAGAAGGTTATTGCGTTTAACAACACTCAACACATGGCCATGTTAATTTGGAGAAACTGCCTGAGGCCTTGTCAGTTCGTTTGGAACAGATGATATCCCTACAAGCTCTCACAGTCTCACGTCAGAATTAGACATTCATCCATGTTTCTCAAATGTCAATTTCGAAGCAATTCCAAACGTCACATTTCGAAGTGTTTAAGGTTACGTTTAGGCATCAACACCGAATTTTTAGGGTAATGTTTAAGTTTAGGCATTAACTCAAAAATCTTAAGGTTAGGCATTAACTCCGAATGGTTAAGGTAAGGGTTAAGGTTTGGGATAGGCTTAAAACAAAAATATAGAAAATTACTTTCTATCACTGGATTCGAACATGCAACTTTTGGAATCAGAGGCAGATGCTTGAAGGTAACAGCGCTCACTGTTGCCCCTAGTGGCTGGTTTCCACTTCATCTCCTGACGTCCTCGGACGTGGATGGACGTCGAATACTGACTTGTATCACGAGTGACCTGCCTGCGATATCCAGCATTCAGACAGAATGGGATTGATATAGAAAATGCATTAGAGATACATTATGTCTTGATTGCACAGTTGTCCCATGCTCTCCACATTACATTAGGCTACAGTGTTGTTCACTGAGGTGCATTAGTTGGCATTGGTTGCTTTGGTGACATAATGTAGCTGTCAAAGTCACTTAAATAATTGTAATGACCAGTATGGTACATTTGCTGTAGTGATCGTGAGTAGCCTTTTGTTTTTCTGTATCTGAAACTAGTGCTCCATCCATTAGTGTTTTGGGAGGACAGTGGCACTCTTGGCAAAGCCCAAAGGACTTTAATTACGTTTGGCCACTGGGGGGAGAATGTCTAAAATGAACAAAGGGAGATGGAGCCGGTTCTCTATAATTAGCCAGGTTCACCTTTACCACTGAATGGAGTTCACTTACTTTAATCTGAATTAAAGTAGTACAACAAAACAAGCTAGTGGCCTACATTAGTGTCACATACTCCATTTCACATATATCAGACCTGAATGAAATCTGACAAAACACAATGAGGAATGATTTGCGTCATTGTCAACATCTGCATATCAACATCATTGATTAATGTACAGATATCTTTCTAGCCAAAAACAAAACATGTACAGAATAACAGAAAGATAATGTTGTGTTTAATCAGAATGATACCATAAAGGATCATCATCTGTATAATATGAATAATCTTCATGTTTTTCTCTGCGTGGGAAGGAGCCTGAAATTAAGAATGAGCTCTTTCTTGAGGGTTTTTCGTTTTGTAGCGGCTGCCGCAGACAGCTGGTCAAAGGCCTACTGACAGGCTCTGCTTGGTTAGTGGCCAGCACTTCGTTTTGTAACCAGGAAGATTACATTGGGATTATTTGTTTTGGGTGGCTCTGATCCATCCTTAAATGTTTTTATATAATGAAAACAAGAGAAAAACTCAAACAAAACACCCTCCCTTCTCCAAAGCAAGACTCAAGAAAATGAATTAAATGTCAATGCTAATCTCAGGCAAACCTGTAATTATCAAAACATTGTTGTGCTGAATTCCTTAAATGTTTTTGCAAAACAGAATCATGTGTTGGTAATGTTGCTTGGTTGATGCTGGGAATAGATTATGTGATACTGGGAATTTGTGAAACTGGCATTCATCTGTCATTTTATAACAGTTTGACCACCATTTAAATTTGAGATTTGAGATTAAAATCTACAACAGACTGAACCAACCAAGTAAACAAACACACACATACACACACACACAATAGTAACTGTGGTGCATGGAATTTCCGATGATATCAAAGGTCCTCCTAATACTATTCCGTGGATCAAAGCATGGAACTCCAAATAGGCCTATCAGCTTTTAAACCCACAGTGAGGTCTCAGCTGTTTTCTCTTGTGGCTCTGCTTGGCTCTACTAATGAGCAGGCCCATAATGCAGTGTGCTCAAGTATTCTTTAAAATATTGGCACCGCTATAAAGTGAACATTACTTAGGTACAGTCTCCCAGCTCATTTCATTTTCTCTTCTGCACAGTGAGTATTTGACCCTGGTCTAAAAATATGTGTTGGAGGCCGAAGCAGGAGGCACACACCACTTTAACTAAATCTTGTCTCGGACTACTAATCCCTAAAGAGCAAACTTGGAGATGTAGCAGCACGTGGCAGATGAGATCTACCAATTTTGAAATAAAATATTGAATATGCTGGCAGTCTGCAGCATTGAAATGGGCTTTTCAGTCTGTCTGTGTGATGTGGAGGTTAGCCATTACTGCTCTACATGGACTTTAATCCCATAAACAGTAAAGGGAACATGTGCACTTCAACGAAAATAACAGACGCCTGCACAACGATCCCAGCTAATATGATTAGATATTAGGAATCATGAATGGCTTTGTTTCATTGCCAGATATGATGGTATCCCTTAATAATTTCCACATCAGCACATGTCAAATCAAATCAATTTGTATTTGTCACATGCTTCGTAAATAACAGGTGTGGACTAACAGTGAAATGTGTACTTACGGACCCTTCTCAACAATGCAGAGAGAAAGAAAATAGAACAATTATAGAAAAGTAAAACACGTAATAATTAAAGTAATAATATACTGTATACACAATGAGTAACAATAACTTGGCTAAATACAAGGGGTACTAGTACCGAGTCAATGTGCAGGGGTACGAGGTAATTGAGGTAGATATGTACATATAACTAGGAATAAAGTGACAGATAGTAAACAGTAGCAGCAGCGTATGTGATGAGTTAGTGCAAAAAGGGGTCAATGAACATAGTCCAGTTAGCTATTTGGTTAACTATTTAACTAACTATTTAGCAGCCTTATGGCTTAGGGGTAGAAGCTGTTCAGGGTCCTGTTGGCTCCAAACTTGGTGCATCGGTACCGCTTGCCGTGCGGTAGCAGATAGAACAGTGTATGACTTGGGTGGCTGGAGTCTTTGACAATTTTCAGGGCCTTCGTCTGACATCGCCTGGTATAGAGGTCCTGTATGGCAGGGAGCTTGGCCCCAGTGATGTGCTGGGCCGTACGCACTACCCTCTGTAGCGCCTTGCGGTCGGAAGCCAAGCAGTTGCCATACCAAGCGGTGATGCAGCCAGTCAAGATGCTCTTGATGGTGCAGCTGTAGAACTTTTTGAGGATTTGTTGGGCCCATGCCAAATCTTTTCAGCCTCCTGAGGGGGAAGAGGCATTGTCATGCCCTCTTCCCAACTGTGTTGGTGTGTTTGGACCCTGATAGATCCTTAGTGATGTGGACACCGAGGAACTTTAAGTTCTCGACCCGCTCCATCCAGCCCCGTCGATGGGATTGGGGGCGTGCTCAGCCCTCTGTTTTCTGTAGTCCACGATCATCTTGCTGACGTTGAGGGAGAGGTTGTTGTCCTGGCACCACACTGCCAGGTCTCTGATCTCCTCCCTATAGGCTGTCTCATCATCATCAGTGATCAGGCCTACCACCGTCGTGTTGTCGGAAAACTTAATGATGGTATTGGAGTCGTGCTCGGCCACGCAGTCATGGGTGAACAGGGAGTACAGGAGGGGACTAAGCACGCACCCCTGGGGGGCCCCTGTGATGAGGGTCAGCTTGGCGGATGTGTTGTTGTCTACCCTCCCCACCTGGGGGGGTCCCATCAGGAACTCCAGGATCCAGTTGCAGAGAGAGGTGTTCAGTCCCTTGGTCTTTAGCTTAGTGATGAGCTTGGAGGGCACTATGGTGTTGAACGCTGAGCTGTAGTCAATGAACAGCATTCTCACATAGTTGTTCCTTTTGTCCATTTGGGAAAGCACAGTGTGGAGTGCAATCGAGATTGCGTCACCTGTGAATCTGTTGGGGCGGTATGCGAATTGGAGTGTGTCTAGGATGATGGTGTTGATGTGAGCCATGACCAGCATTGCAAAGCCTTTCATGGCTACAGATGTGAGTGCTGTGGGGTGATAGTCATTTAGACAGGTTATCTTGGCGTTCTTGGGCACAGAGACTATGGTGGTCTGCTTGAAACATGTAAGTATTACAGACTGGGTCAAGGAGAGATAAAAAATGCAACTGAAGACACTTGCCAGCTGGTCAGCGCATGCTCTGAGTATGCGTCCTGGAAATCAGTCTGGCCTTGCGGCCTTGTGAATGTTAACTTGTTTAAAGGTCTTACTCACATTGGCTATGGAAAGCGTGATCACACAGTCGTCCAGAACAGCTGGTGCTCTCACGCATGGTTCAGTGTTGCTTGCCTCGAAGTGTTGCTTGCCGCGGCTGGGTTTCCCTTTGTAATCCATGATAGTTTGCAAGCCCTGCCACATCTGTCGAGCGTCAGAGCCAGTGTAGTAGGATTTGATATTAGTCCTGTATTGACGATTTGCCTGTTTGATGGTTCGTCAGGATTTCTTACAAACGTCCGGGTTAGTGTACTGCTCTTTGAAAGCGGCAGCTCTAGGCTTTAGCTCAGTGCGGATGTTGTCTGTAATCCATTGTACGGTCACTGTGGGGAAGACGTCGTCGATGAACTTACAGTGGCTTGCGAAAGTATTCACCCCCTTGGCATTTTTCCTATTTTGTAGCCTTACAACCTGGAATGAAAATGGATTTTTTCGGGGTTTGTATCATTTCATTTACACAACATGCCTACCACTTTGAAGATGCAAAATATTTTTTATTGTGAAACAAACAAGAAATAAGACAAAATAAAACAGAAAACTTGATCGTGCATAACTATTCCCCCCCCAAAGTCAATACTTTGTAGAGCAACCTTTTGCAGCAATTACAGCTGCAAGTCTCTTGGGGTATGTCTCTATAAGCTTTGCACATCTAGCCAATGGGATTTTTCCTTCAAGTTGGATGGGTTCCGCTGGTGTACAGCAATCTTTAAGTCATACCACAAATTCTCAATTGGATTGAGGTCTGGGCTTTGATAAGGCCATTCCAAGACATTTAAATGTTTCCCCTTAACCCACTCGAGTCTTGCTTTAGCAGTATGCTTAGGGTCATTGTCCTGCTGGAAGGTGAACCTCCGTCCCAGTCTCAAATCTCTGGAAGACTGAAACAGGTTTCCTTCAAGAATTTCCCTGTATTTAGCGCCATCCATCATTCCTTCAATTCTGACCAGTTTCCCAGTCCCTGCCGATGAAAAACATCCCCACAACATGATGCTGCCACCACCATGCTTAACTGTTGGGATGGTGTTCTCTGGGTGATGAGAGGTGTTGGGTTTGCGCCAGACATAACGTTTTCCTTGATGGCCAAAAAGCTCAATTTTAGTCTTATCTGACCAGAGTACCTTCTTCCATATGTTTGGGGAGTCTCCCACATGCCTTTTGGTGAACACCAAACGTGTTTGCTTATTTTTGTTCTTCAAGCAATGGCTTTTTTCTGGCCACTCTTCCCTAAAGCCCAGCTCTGTGGAGTGTACGGCTTAAAGTGGTCCTATGGACAGATACTCCAATCTCCGCTGTGGAGCTTTGCAGCTCCTTCAGGGTTATCTTTGGTCTCTTTGTTGCCTCTCTGATTAAAGCCCTCCTTGCCTGGTCCGTGAGTTTTGGTGGGCGGCCCTCTCTTGGCACGTTTGTTGTGGTGCCATATTCTTTCCATTTTTTAATAATGGATTTAATGGTGCTCCGTAGGATGTTCAAAGTTTCTGATATTTTTTTATAACCCAACCCTGATCTGTACTTCTCCACAACTTTGTCCCTGACCTGTTTGGAGAGCTCCTTGGTCTTCATGGTGCTGCTTGCTTGGTGGTGCCCCTTGCTTAGTGGTGTTGCAGACTCTGGGGCCTTTCAGAACAGGTGTATATATACTGACATCATGTGACAGATCATGTGACACTTAGATTGCACACAGGTGGACATTATTTAACTAATTATGTGACTTCTGAAGGTGATTGGATGCACCTGATCTTATTTAGGGGCTTCATAGCAAAGGGGGTGAATACATATGCACGCACCACTTTTCCGTTATTCATTTTAAAGAATTATTTGAAACAAGTAATTTTTTTAATTTCACTTCACCAATTTGGACTATTTCGTGTATGTCCATTACATGAAATCCAAATAAAAATCCATTTAAATTACAGGTTGTAATGAAACAAAATAGGAAAAAACGCCAAGGGGGATGAATATTTTTGCAAGGCACTGTATTAATGAAGCCGGTGACTGACGTGGTAAAATTCTCAATGCCCTCGGATGAATCCCAGATTATATTCCAGTCTGCGCTAGCGAAACAGTCCTGTAGCTTAGCATCCTCTTCATCGGACCACTTCGTATTGAGCGCATCACTGGTACTTCCTGTTTGAGTTTTTGCTTGTAAGCAGAAATCAGGAGGATAGAGTTATGGTCAGATTTGCCAAATGGAGGGTGAGGGAAAGCTTTGTATGCGTCTCTGTGTGTGGAGTAAAGGTGATCCAGAGTTTTTTCTCCTCTAGTTGCACGGGTGACCTGCTAGTAGAAATGAGGTAAAACAGATTTCAGTTTTCCTGCTTTAAAATGACCGGCCAGTAGGAGCACCGCCTCTGGATGAGCAATTTCTTATTTGCTTATGGCCCTAAACAGCTCGTTGAATGTGGTCTTAGTGCCAGCATCGGTTTGTGGTGGTAAATAGACAGCCACGAAAAATATAGATAAAAACTATCTTGGTAAATAGTATGGTCTACAGCTTATCATGAAGTATTCTAACTCAGGCGAGCAGAACTTTGAGACTTTCTTAATATTAGAGATCGCGCACCAGCTGTTGTTAACAAGGAGACACACACCCCTGTCCCTGACATCCTTGGAGAGCTCTTTGGTCTTGGCCATGGTGGAGAGTTTGGAATCTGATTGATTGATTGCTTCTGTGGACATGTGTCTTTTATACAGGTAACAAACTGAGATTAGGAGCACTCCCTTTAAGAGTGTGCTCCTAATCTCTGCTCGTTACCTGTATAAAAGACACCTGGGAGCCAGAAATCTTTCTGATTGAGAGGGGGTCAAATACTTATTTCCCTCATTAAAATGCAAATCAATTTATAACATTTTTTGACATGCGTTTTTTCTGGATTTTTTGTTGTTGTTATTCTGTCTCTCACTGTTCAAATAAACCTACCATTAAAATTATAGACTGATAATTTCTTTGTCAGTGGGCAAACGTACAAAATCAGCAGGGGATCAAATACTTTTTTCCCTCACTGTATAATGGGACAAGTGGTTATTTTCAACACATTTGGATGTTCCAGAATTGCGAGACATCCAAATCAAACAATCCTGCCTACCCTCCTGGTTTATCATGGATTTATTACATTGAGAGACAATACAGAATATAATAAACAGTACATTTAAAAAGCAATGTACTGGAATTAAAATCCAGCTTCTCCATTTATAAACAATCTCTGCCGAGAATGAAATAAAGACTATACTTTAATCTGTTGTCAAAACATATTTTAAAACCCTCTAGTTTAAATGCATTTATCTGAATTGGTCAGGTGACAAGTGCATACAGTTCACATCTGGATTCAAACCCATGCATACAGATCTTTCAGTAGATTGCAAAGCATGGAAAAGGAGGGGTCTTATGGATCTTGGTGTGTATATATAGAAACATGGTGTATATATGGTTGTTTATGATGACGTTGTTGCTCTTATAGAGCAACACAATCAGATTACGTATTATTATTATTATAGTACCAGACCAGCTTAGTCAAACAGGAGATCCCATCCCATGACTCAGTCACGGGATTGGTCATATGATCAGAGCAGAGGATCCTGGGAGGTGACCTGCTTCCAGTTTTGTAGTGAGCTCAATGGTATGCACAGAAACAGGAAACAGATGTGGCCTCCCCTCCAACAGCTTTCAGTCAGGTCTCACTGAATATTGCACGAAAATTCAAGTAAACAGGAAATAATATATGTTTAATGTAACGGTACCAGGATTTTGGACCGAACGGAAAGCTTTGTAGTAACACAATGACCATATCATTTAAGGAACTGTAGGTGAGAATGGGGTAAGTCGTTCCAAAGGGTTAGTTGAGCCACCCCTTGTTTCTAGGAAACCATACACAAAATGAATCATATAACCAAATTTGGGAAGAGGTAATAATTTCATGGAATCTGTGAAGGAAGAAACCACATGGAAAAAGTGGTATGCAAGTTAGGTCCCAAAAAAGTATTTTCACGAAGTCAAATGAATTTAATGTGTTATAGGTTTCATGATGCTTGTATCTAAACCAACGTAGATTGTTTTAAGACTGTTTTATACATCAGTTGGGGTCTCTATAAACTACAACATGAGGTCCTAAACCTAGCATGAAAGCGCGTCCTCAGCTTTGTGGGCTAATATAGTCAAAATGGTTTCTTTGGGCTAAATTGTGCCATTAGGCCAGGGACAAGTTGAGCCAGTTTTATGCATTATATGCATAGTATTTTTGCAATGTGTCATGCACATGAACTTAAGATGCATTTTTATTGTTACAGAGCAGACATCATGTCCCATGTTTACAAATGTAAAACAAGCAGGGGTCTAGCCCCTTGAGGTTCTTGAAAGAGCAGCCAAGGAAGTGAGAGAAATGAAGAAGTCCATTCGAGCAGCAGCAAGGGATGAAAACATTTACAGAATGACGCTTAAGAGGTACATTGGCAAAAAAGAAAACAAACATGTACCTGTGCGAAAGAGAGGCTATAATAGAGTAGCAGAGGCACACAAGGTATTGTCTGATGATATGAGGAGTCTGAGTTTGCTAAACTTATCAAGAATCTTGCAGACCAGTTTCATGGGCTTAGTAGCCTCAGATGTGGAGAACTTGCCTACGAATTGGTACATTGAAACAAAGTCCCTGTCCCAGACATTTCCTGCCCCCTTTTGAGGACACCTCGCATTTGTGTGATTAGTCAAGTTCAAATGATGAAAATATCCTTCCTCAGTTTAGTTTGTATTTGTATTTATTATGGATCCCCATTAGCTGCTGCCTTGGCGGAGGTCCATCGGGGAGGATGTACGTTCCCAAGGCTGAGCGCTCGCGACTGCTTCAGTGGGCGCACGCGTCTGACCTCACCAGCCATCTGGGGGGCGCCAGGACGTTGGAGTTCCTGCGTAGGAGGTTCTGGTGGCCATTTGCTGAGGGGGATACGCGCGCCTTCGTGGCTACTTGCCCGGTGTGCGCACGCATGAAGAGCTCACTTCAGCCCGCGGCAGGGCTGCTCCCCTCTGATGGATACAGTCATCCTGGTCGTTGTGGACCGGTTCTCGAAGGCTGCCCACTTCTTTCCCCTTCCCAAACTCCCGTCAGCCCGGGAGACGGCTAAGTTGGTGGTGCAACACGTTTTCCGGGTCCACAGCCTTCCCCAAGATGTGGTGTCGGATCGGGGCCCTCAGTTCGCTTCCAGGTTCAGGAAGGCGTTCGCCACCTGCCTCGGCGCCTCCATCAGCTTGTCTTCCGGCTTCCATCCCCAGTCAAACGGGCAGACGGAGCGTGTCAACCAGGATCTGGAGGGGGTGCTGAGGTGCTACGCCTCCAGCAACCCAGCTATGTGGAGTCAGCGACTGGCGTGGGCGGCGTACGCCCACAACACCCTTCTCTGCTCGTCCACCGGCCTGTCCCCCTTCCAGTGCCAATACAGGTACCAACCCCCCCTATTCCCCAAACAAGAGGAGGAGGCGGCGGTCCCGTTGGTCCCACATTAGTCGCTGTCGCCGCACCTGGAGGCAGGTACAGGCGACGCTTAAGCGAGCCTCGGTCAGGTCTCAACATCAGGCCAACCGCAGGCGTCGCCCGGCCCCGGTTTTTCGCCCGGGACAGAGTGTGTGGCTCTCCACCGGGATCTTCCCCTCCACGTGGCGTCCAGGAAGCTGTCCCCCCGGTTTATCGGGCCATTCAGAGTGGTCCGGCGAGTCAACCCAGTGGCCTACCACCTGCAACTTCCCCCCACCATGCGGGTGCATCCCACATTCCATCCATGTGTCCCTCCTCAAGCCCGTCGCCACCTGTCCCCTGGCTCCCCCTCCTCGTCCTGTTCCCCCGCTGTGCCTCGTCGGAGGACAGCCAGCTTTTACTGTGAACCGGATCCTGGACTGCCAGCGGGTGGGGAGGGGTCTCCAATTTCTGGTGGACTGGGAGGGTTATGGACCGGAGGAGCGGTCCTGGGTGCCCAGGATGGACATTCTGGACCCAAGGCTGATAACAACAGTCCGTCGCCTCCACCCGCGAGGCGCCGAGGTGAAAGGCTGGGGCTGTTCGTCGGGGGGGCACTGTTCAGGAGGGGGTCGCAGTTCCGGAGCGACCCACTAGGTGTCATCCTCTGACAACCTTAGGCACCTCCTCACCCACAATCTGGAATAATCGTTATCTTATTGGTGTCACCTGTGTCTACCTGTTCACCTGTGTATTTATGCCCTCACTTCCCTGTGTTCCTTGCTAAGTTTTCTCTGCTAGTTTCTCTATGTCCAGCAGTACTACGTAGTGTCTGATCGGAGACCTATGAACAGGTACTTGAGAAGTGTTCTCCGTGTTTCGTTATTTTGTATTCTGGCTTCGGGACCACCAGCAAAGATACTTGTTTCACCATCTCTGCCTACTGCCTACTGTATATCCTGCACCGCACCTGGGTCACACCTCACACCAACCCTTACACGCATACATAGACACACTGGCTTTCCTCAAAGTCAGTGGCGTGTCGTTAGTAAAGATTGAAAAAAGTAAGGCGCCTAGACAGCTGCCCTTAGGAAATCCTGATTCTACCTGGATTATGTTGGAGAGGCTTCCATTAAAGAACACCCTCTGTGTTCTGTTAGACAGGTAACTATTTATCCACCATATAGCAGGGGGTGTAAAGCCATAACACATACATTTTTCCAGCAGCAGACTATGATCGATAATGTCAAAAGCCGCACTGAAGTCTAACAAAATACTTTTTATCATCCATTTTTCTCAGCCAATCATCAGTCATTTGTGTAAGTGCTGTGCTTGTTGAATGTCCTTCCCTATAAGCGTGCTGAAAGTATGTTGTCAATTTGTTTACTGTATAATATCATTTTATCTGGTCAAACACCATTTTTTCCAAAAGTTTACTAAGGGTTGGTAACAGGCTGATTGGTCGGCTATTTGAGCCAGTAAAGGGGGCTTTACTATTCTTAGGTAGCGGAATGACTTTTGCTTCCCTCCAGGCCTGAGGGCACACACTTTCTAGTAGGCTTAAATTGAAGATATGGCAAATAGGAGTGGCAATATGGTCCTCTATTATCCTCAGTAATTTTCCATCCAAGTTGTCAGACCCCAGTGACTTGTAATTGTTGATAGACAACCATCATTTTTTCACCTCTTCCACACTTACTTTACAGAATTCAAAATGACAATGATTGTCTTTCATAATTTGGTCAGATATACTTGGATGTGTAGTGTTAGCGTTTGTTGCTGGCATGCCTAAGTTTTCCAATTTTGCCAATAAAAAAATAATTAAAGTAGTAGGCAATATCAGTGGCTTTTGTGAGGAATGAGCCATCTGACTCAATGAATGATGGAGCCCCCCTCTAGGCCACAACTGAAGTGTTTTCTTCCAAGGCATAATGAAAGGTATTATCACTAGGATATGAGGTTACCAGGGCCTATGTTAAAAGTTTTTTTTTTTTTAAGTACAGTGTTCGAAATTTGCGTGTTACCTGTTAAGCCTATGTTAAGTGTTAAACCTGTTTTAAAAGACGCTTAAAATGATTAAAATAGAAAATAAGAAAACAAAATGGTGATTGTGTTGAATTGTGTTTGTGAAATAAAGATAGATAAATAAAGATGGTTAAAAAACAAAATGGTGGTAATATTTAATTTAGTACAGAAATGTGTAGATGTTTAGATATTATGCCAAGGTGGCTTAACTTACCCTGTCCCTATGCTAAATTTACCCCATACCCCGGGTAAAGGTGTTTTTTTGGACAAGCTATGTTTTCAAAACTGTTATGTTTACATGATTTCTGATTATTTCCAGGGATACATAACATCCTGAAATATATGTAGATATTTTTGTTAGAAAGAATACTATATTTCCCTTTGTGTTGTGATGCTGAATCTAAAAAATAGCTCAACATACCCCACATCTATTTTGTTTGCTTAGCAATTTCGATATGAACTGGCTGGTCTTACTGAATTTAATTCATTCGTTCAAAACACTCCATTGGAATTCCAGTTAATTAAAGTATTGATACTGTCACGTAAACATGGTAAATCAGAAAATACCTAGTAAAATACCAACGCCCCCCACTCCACAAACACACCAACATGCACATGCACGCACACACACATCACCACATCACCATGACATGTTCTCAGTCTGAGAGTGGGACTGCTGGTTGATCGATGGAGACAGTCCTGATCTCATTATCTAGAGTAGCTGGCCCAATCAAACAGAGCCTGAAAGAGTCATTAAAGGAGCTTAAGTCTCATTCTGCTGGCCAGTGGGCAGATGCTCCAGGTGCCCCAGTCTATACCAGAGATCAGACAGATTGCAAATGGTCATTGACGAGTGCCAGGCTAGCTCCCTTGCACATGAATGACTCTCATACTCAAGACTGCACATGGCTTGACCTTGAACATCAAACTTCTACTTTGAAACATATTTATTCTGTTATCTAGTGTTTTATGTTGAAATAATGATGATGGCTTATCAAAAACGGTAACTACATTTGGCGGATAAGACCAATAAACATGTTCTTGCGATGCAGAAATATGAGGAAATCCACTCAAACATGCATTCATTCAGCACAGGAAGAATCGTTTTGGTTGAATAGGGCCCTATTTTACATGAAGAACTGTGAGTAATGAATATGCTGTTTAGTGGGTTGTTCTCATTGTTGAGTGTATGTCACAAGATGCATTCTTTTTTAAGGGGTGATTTAAGCATGTCTGACTGCATGTACCTAAACATCATGAGACAGTCTTCATATACACACAGCCCTGACACATTGGCTCAGGACCACAGGGGGTTGACTAACATAGGGAAGTACCCGCTCCAAAAACAGAGCAATGGTGATCATATGCACAAGGGGGGACCATAGCATAGAATTGTTGGGATTTGCTACAGACAGTATGCAATATTCTATATAGGCCTCCTTGAAACTTTTGAATGTATTATACTTAACCCTGATTTGAGTCACGTGAAAAAAATCAACTTTGCTTCAACTATCCAAAGTGAAGATCCAAGGTTATCCAAATGGCATATCCCCCCCACCACCTGACAACACCACCCACTCACCACTCATACCCTCCATTGTACCTCTAGTATTTTTTTTTGCATTACACCATTATGTAATTTCCAACGTAGGCTCATTCTGAAATAAGAAATATATATTCACAATCATTCATTTTCTTTATTTTCTGAATTTTCTAAATAAACAGTAAGAGGCTGCTCCTAGCCTACATCTTTTAATTCAAATAATCGTTATATACGCTTGTTATAAACCTATGCGACTGAGATAACAATGTGCAGAATGAATATATATATATATATATATATATATATATATATATATATATATATATATATATATATATATATATGTTAGAGACGCTCCTGAAATTTGAAACCTGACATCATCTGGTTTAGATGAGCGATTCCAGATGTATTTTCCCTTTGCTGAAACTTTTCCCCCTCCTAAACTCCGAGCTCCCGTCGCACTTCCTCAAACTGCAGACTATATAACTTCTCACACAGTGACCTACTTCATCGCAGGGAAACTACTGGTCAAAGGAATTCATTCGACACCTCTCCAAGTCTACGACCAAGGTAGAACTCCCCATTTTTTCAATGTCTTAAATCCAGTGGCGGCTGGCCGATAGAGGGCGCTAGGGCGCCGCCCCCTTAAATAAAATTATTATTTTTTAAAAATAAAAAAATAATAATAATAATAAAAACATCAGTATGTCAATATTTGTGTGTTTGAAATATGGAATGCACACAGTAATATGTGTAAGATATGATAGAAAATCATATTCGCAACCTTTCCTCTGCCTGTCAAACGCCTCGTCAGCTCTGGGCGATACAGAAAGTGCCCCGAGGAGGCGGGTCTACGTAGCAGTTAAGCCAATTGCTAATTTAAGATATGAATGTATGACATAAAATGTAGCTAATCAGCGATTTTAATTGAATCCAAGGAGGGCGATTATTTTATCGCTTCAAGCTCGCCCCTGATAAAATAAGGACCGGGCTCCAGTGGCGCCATTTTTACTAGACGACAATGGCGAACGCAAACGATTACTCCTCCAAGACCCAACCCTAACTCGGTGAAATCTCTCCTCCAAGATCCGTTTGAGAGGAGAACTTTGTCAGAGAAAGTTCGGGTGAAAGAGCTGGGCCCAGATCAACCTGACCTCTCAATCAGACAGCAGGCTAGCGAGAAAGGGAAGCAGTATATGCGCGGCTTCTCCCGTAGCTGGTACACCAGGAAGGCTTGGCTAGCTGGGTGCACTGATGCTAATGCTTTATTTTGCTTTCCGTGCTTGCTTTTTAAAACGACGGGTCAGATTCAGCATGGACAGGTACCGGAGTGAGGGATATGAAGCACCTGTCAGAGAAGGTAAAGAAACATGAGAACACCAGGGCACACATGGACAACTCTGTAAAGCTAGCTGTATTAGGAAGGGTGAACATTGCTACGCAGCTGGATGACGGCCACAGGATTGCGGTGAGGAAACACAATGAGGAGGTGGATAAAAACAGGCACATTCTATCCAAAATTATCGATTGTGTGAAGTTCTGTGGGGCTTTTGAGTTGGCCTTGCGTGGGCACGCAGGAGACTGACTCCTCGGACAACCCCGGCATTTTCCGGGGCTGAGTGGATTTTGTTGCCTCCCTCGACAGTGTGCTGGAGGAGCACCTGAAGACAGCTACCGTTACACAACACTGTGTACGAGTACAGGGATGACCTCCTAACGTGTTTCCAGACCATCAGAGACTCTGGGAACTTTGATGCCCCGACTGTCAGAGAGGCGGGGGCTTTGTGAGGATGCTCGAAGACGAGGCTTTCTGTTTTTCCTGGCACTGTTCCACAAGATCATGCAAAATGTGGACATGCTTTTCAGCCAGCTGCAGAAGAGGAACATCGACCCTGTCTTCATTAAAGCACTTGTCCAGAGGTTCACAGAAAGCATGCTAACAATCAGGTAAATAACTATATTTACTATTGGCTGATAAAGATGCTGTTAGAAAGATGAATAGTTCACTTACAACAGTTTAAAAGCCTAAATGTGTCTGGTCATCAAAGTGAGTGATTATCATAGAGCCGTCACAATTATATTTGTTTTAGTATTTTAAAAGGAAAGAGAAGACATTTACATTACATTTTAGTCATTTAGCAGACGCTCTTATCCAGAGCGACTTACAGTTAAGAGTGCATACATTTTTTTCATACTGGCCCCCGTGGGAAACGAACCCACAACCCTGGCGTTGCAAGCGCCATGCTCTACCAACTGAGCTACACGGGACCACATTAGTTTTGGCAAGATCTGAAAAAAGAAGTTGGTGGAGTGCAACCCTCAAACATTGAAGAATTACAGCAGTTTGCTGCTGAAGAATGGGCCAAATTGCCAGCAGAAAAGGTGCAGCAAGCTCATTGATGTCTACAATAAGCATATGTTGGCAGCTATCTTGGCCAAAAGCTGTGCAACCAAGTACTAGCTCCAGGGTGCCAATAATTTAGTCCATGACATTTGTCTATATTTTCTAAATTACAATTGTAAACTTAAGTTTACAGAAATATAATTAAAGGTGTGGAGACCCATTTTTTCCTCTCATATTTCAACTGATTTTAGAAGAAATAGGGAATTATTTAAGAAAAGCCCAAGGGTGCCAATATATTTGGACACAACTGTATGCCTTCAGTCTAATTGGAATGTATGGCAGTAGAGTTGTTTGTATTTCTCCCCTAACCAAAATGGCTGCCATTAGGATACCATTCAGGATTTTTTTCACCTGTGTTACCACGACAATCACGCCAAATGAGCATTGCATTTGTGTGCTCCTTCAGTGTGAATGCGCAAATTTGATATGGGTCACATGTAAAACTGATACATAATTGATACAGATTTACGGTATGTTGCCTATATATTACTATATACCGGTATTGATGCACAGACCAGTTTGGGTTTTTACTTTACCTTCTATAACGGTATTTCAATGTTTGGTTTGTTAAATGTGGTAATGCCACTCCGCCATGTGTAACGTCCGTTTTTCTAGTTTACTCCGTAATTTGGGTCGTCTCTCTCCCTCTCACCAAGTACCACCCCGTCACTCAAGGAGCGCAGTTGTTGTTACTCGACCACGAGAACAAGTGTTTGTCCAAAAAGACACAATCAGACGTTGATAATAATGCAGGAAAGTACTACACAGTTTGTAATAATTATTCAGGTGTCCACCAGGTCAATTTCTAGAAGAGGCCTAGTTGTTATTGAAGATTAACTTTATTGCTAAGTGCACAGCAGAACAAAATTATGTTGCATCCCTCTCACAAATGTAATAGAAAAAGGCTTTAAAACGTAATAACATCAGTTAATTATGTACATCACAGGTTAAAAGCAGTTACTAGACATAGTTTGTGTGTATATACACACTATCTGTCTGTCTGTCTGTCTGTCTATATATATATATATATATATATATATATATATATATAAGTCACTGGTTGTGTGTTGAGGGGGAATTACAGTGAGCTAAGAAGTCTGATTGCAAGTTATCAAATTAAACTTTATTTTTTGGACCCAGGGCCTCAATTCCCTCTTTGTGTGGGGACAGCGCATCTGACGAGCAGCAACAGCCCATCAAGCGACGGAGGATGCTGGGACCAGGAGAACAACAGAGGTTGGCTATAGAGGTAAGTTGTGATGTAATTGTCAGTGTTTCCCCCATAGAACTTTTTTCAGGCCTGGTAGTATGTAGCCAAAACCCTGAACAATCAGCACCTTGGTAATCATATACTTGAGTTGGACATAGGCATGTGTCAGTCAGGATCACTTGCATCAAAATAGCTAATTGCAAATTAAAGCTGATGATGTATCTTTTACAGGTATGTGATACCATCCTGAGTCATGCCAAAGAGAGGTTCTCCTTCACCCAGCACCTCATCAGCGCAACACTATTGCACGGAGAGTTGTTCCCACAACACAGTGTGAAGTTCCCCCGATACAGCGCTTGAAACAACCGTGGAGGCGTACCCCATGTTGAACAAGGCCAAGCTCAAAACCGAACTGTCCCTCATCTATGAGAACAGTGAGTTCAAGGCTTGTAGTGGTGCAGTGCCCCTGTACCAGTTCTTCATGGAGAACAACCTTCAGAGCACTTTCACAGAGACTGCCAGCCTCCTCAAGATCCTCATCACCACACCCATGACAACTGCTGAGTCAGAAAGGTGCTTCTCTACACTGAAAAGGATCAAGACCTTCCTGAGAAACAGCATGACACAGGATCGCCTGAACGCTCTGGCCATGCTCTCCATGGAGAAGAAACTTGTCAGGGACATTCCTGACTTTAATCAAAGGGTCATTGAGAGGTTTGCCACTCAGAAGGACAGACGGGCAAAATTCCTGTACAAATAAGATGACAGACACACACACACAGAGCAGCTCTGGCCGCATGTTTCTTTGTATATAGTTGACCTTAGCATAAAAAATCCAGTTATATATGGTACTCTAGAAAGTCTTAATAGTGTCTTTGCTAATATTACTGTATATATGTTGTTTTGTATCAATTAATTGTTGCAGTTCTGGAGCACATTAACAATTAGTCACATTTAGTATGATCATAAAATACTGTATGCTATTCTTCCAGTCAAAGGTTTGAGTTCATCCACTTGATATCCATTTCTATATTATACATCCTTTTATACAGTGTAAGATTTCCTATAAACTTTATAATAATTTCATGTTATTGTCCACTTTCCACTCTGTTCTGACAGCATGCCTGTTGCGTTGCCTGTTTACTACCAATGGTAAAAAGTTCACTTTAAATGCAAATGAAAGGCTTGGGTTTGTGTAATATGTTTTTGTGTAAGAATGCCTCAACTTTTTAATATTGGCATTAAATAATTACTGAATGTTTCACTGAGCACTGCTGTCCTGCAGTTTGTGTTAAAATATATCACGATGGTTACAGGAAAAAAAAAAGTATGGCACAGCCCCACCGAGAATATTTTTCACCAGCCGCCACTGCTTAAATCTGCAAACGTTTGTTGTTGCCTTAATGCCTACATTATTTTCCACGCAATCATTTTGTAGAACTATGTTCTTTAGAACTTTCAGTTTCACTTGGGATTTTATGTTTCAATAAAACAATTTACCACATCGAATTAGTTGTTAAAAATAACATTTGTATTCACTGCGTTTTGACTAAGAGTAAGCCTCGTTTGTTTTATAGGGAAAACATTGCAGAGCGTATAGGACTAAGTGTATAGGACTATATGCTGTTTGCAACAAATAATTCACTTTGGTCATGGTGTAGCCAAACATTTATCAAAGAAATGAAACTATTCTCAAGTTAACTATGAAACCTTTGTAGCCTGTATAGCCTACATTAATTTATAGCACCATGAAACAATGGGGATATTAGACATTGAGTAAACCATAAGCTCCTAGCATTATTACTGTGCAGTAAAGGTTCATACAGTAACATGAAGTTCCCTATGAACGATCTGAGGAATTTCCCATAGAACATAGAGATGCTGTGTGTTTTGTTATGATACCTCTTAATAATGAGCGGGAAACCAGAAAAACATTAACTGAAACCCAATATACTTCAGCTCTCTTATTGATGTTACGTTGTCAGTATGAAAGTCAACACCCATTTTTGTATTTATACTGCAAATAGTGACCTTCTTTGTGTTTGTCTATACTCTTAGGTGCTGCCACAATATTTTAATTTAGAAATATAATGCATAATGCCATTATCTCATTTTCTATATCAATGTAATATGTATTATACATCAATGACTAAAGCAGCCCTTTTGTCTTTTCCCAGAATGCTGCTGTGTGGTTGTGTACTGCTGCTCTTGGGCTCAGTCCTAGCCCATCCCCTGGACAAGATGTCACTGGATGCACAGTGGGACTCCTGGAAGACCACCCACATGAGAGAGTATAATGGTCTAGTGAGTGTCTGTCTGTCTTTCTGGCTGGCTGGCTAACTGCTCCTCACATTTATGCAGTGCTTTTTCTTTCAATTCTGCCTGTTCCTCCTCCTAAGGTTGGCAATTACAGAAAGATTACCTTAACTTGGATAACAAATACTCATGATTTTTCATATTTGCTTTGATGGTGAAAAATACTTTTGAATATCAAAGCCATTCATCATCATGAAATTAGTTATTATATAGTATGTCACTTAGATGTATGAGAACACTGTTATCTTTAAGTCAACAGTTTACAAACTATTGTGGAAAACTTCTGTATGTGTTGTTCTTCCTTGAAATGGTTTGTTATGATACCCTGCAAGCAAGAAAAGCAGGAAACATGAGAATTAATCCTCCGTTTAGAATTTCAACTTCCTTGTTTTTACAGTAAAGAGTTATCAGCCAAGATGTTAGGAACACAAGTATTTCAGTGCTATAGCTAACTTGACCTTACAAGACTACGTTTGGGCCTTATTGAAGAGCTCACTGCTTCAGGATGTGTGTGTCCCACAATCTGTGGTCAGCACTCAGCACATTCCTCAGCAGTCAGCAGAAAACACAGAACAGCACGTTTTCCCCTACTACACGTTGAATCATTATTCCTAACACACAGTAATGAGTGATCGAAGGCACTGTAAAGAATTGACAATAAATATTTTCCTAACTACGTTTCACCTCCACCATTTTGTGTCTATATGAACCAGTTCATTTGCACTGTAGAGACTGTGAGCACCGGGACCAAATAACACATGAAAGGCCAGCTGTATGATTGACACCCGTGTTTTGTTGATGTTTTCATGGTAGGGTGAGGAGGTGATCCGTAGAACCATCTGGGAGAAGAACATGCGTCTGATCGAAGCCCACAATGAGGAGGCCGCTCTGGGGATTCACTCGTACGAGCTGGGCATGAACCACCTGGGAGACATGGTGAGTTAGTGAGCCACATCTATGGGTGTTTTTTTTAGCATGCATGGAGAAAAAGCAACAAAAAAAGGGAGGGTCTAAAAAAGGGTCTAAGTAACTCCATATGAAAACATATGTCTTGAATGTTATGTTTAAGGGAAACTATTTCGTGTTTGCTGTCCTCGGTTATCCTTTCTAATCAGTGTCTCCCTACTGTCCACAGCTTATCATTTTGGATATGTGTTTCTAATAGGGAATGTCCCTCAGGTTTTATTTATGGTTTTATTTCACGAACAAGATCAAGCACAGGACAGAGTAGTGGCTTTTAGCTGATGCAGAGCACAGCCATCTGTGTTTTTACTCATGCAATGGCCTACTGATTAAAAGGGAGGCTGTTAGGTTAGTGACCATTAAATCTACCCCTAGCTGTGACATGTATGTCAGGTTGGGTCATGAGTGATGACTGTGTTAGCATGAGACTTGAACTCCTTGAACGGGCTGTAGATTAAATTGGGAGGGAAAAGCAACCTGATATATAGATGCTTGGCTTTTACTGCTTGGCTTCTATGCCACTCATTAATGCTTTGTCCATTTATTATCCATCGGAGTACCCAGAGATCAGTTCATCTGAGTGTCAGTTTCACTTCTATGTTGAGATGCGCTGTAAATAAAAGAAGAATGTACAGTACTTCCAGTTTCACAGAGACTAGCACTCACCTAACATGTTTCAGCACTCATACTCGTATCAGGGCATGATGGGTTTAAAATTATGTAATTATTCTAGGGTTTTTTCAATGTTTTTTTATTTAATGATCTCCAATGGGATTAATAAGCCATTGATCTATCTAAATGATAACTGCTGGACTATAAACATGGAAATACTTGTCCCTACTTATAGTGGGTAAATGGTTCATAATCTATTGCTATGCATGCATAATTCCCTCATCCTCATCCCACTCCTCTCCCCAGACGTCAGAGGAGATAGTTGAGAAGCTGACTGGCCTCCAGGTGCCCATGAACAGGGACCGTAGCAACACCTGGATCCCTGACAACAATGTGGAGAAGCTCCCCAGGTCCATCGACTACCGCAAGAAGGGCATGGTGACCCCAGTCAAGAACCAGGTGAGAGGATGGGAGCGAACAACAAAGAGCTGTTACTCGAGTCCATTGTTTCCCCTAGATGTATTTCTTATTTCCAAAATGTATTGCACAAAAATGTTCAATCAAGCTTAATTGAGGCCAAAATAATGGTTGTAGGTAGAGGGCAACAATCTAGGCAGAGTGTCATCTGAAGATTTTTAGGGGAAACACTGGGTTATAATTAACTCATTTCCTATTCCTCTTTGCTTTCAGTCAGTTAAGTCAGACATCTTTGTTTTCTTGAGGTAGCAAATGATCACAGTTACAGCACAGTCACGTAACCTGTCTAGGACAATAAAAACCCATGGTTTGTCTAATTGACTTAGACAAGTAAAGAATGTGTTTGATTATGAAAGGTAATTACTCATTATGATCTAAATTGGACACGAAGGCATTATTTATTATTTATGTAAACATGGTATTTAGTTAAGTGGTACATAAAGTACCCAGACTGAAATATGGAGTACATCTTTGCTACCAGGGAACACTAGGAGATCAGCCCTAGATTTATACCATTCATCTAATGAACATTAGGTCACTTTACATGAGCACTAATCGTCTGTGGTATCAACAAAGAGCCGTCAGGTTCAGGAGGGATGTGATAGATAGTGAGGTGTGAGTGCAGTATGTCTACCCTCTAGTGGTGAATAAGATAACTAGACGTTCTAAGGGCAGATGAAAAAAACAATATTTGCTCAAGGGCCTTTGACTCTCTGTCAAAGTGCACCTCCTTATGGACAAATTGGAGAAGGCAGCTCAGACCCTAATGTAAACGTTTTATGTCCCCTCTTTCTCAGCTCTCCTGTGGCTCCTGCTGGGCCTTCAGCTCTGCTGGGGCCCTGGAGGGCCAGCTGGCAAAGACCACAGGCAAACTGATAGACCTCAGCCCCCAGAACCTGGTGGACTGTGTCACTGAGAACAATGGCTGTGGTGGAGGCTACATGACCAAAGCCTTCGAATACGTTGAAGAAAACGGAGGCATCGACACAGACGAGGCTTACCCATACCTTGGCCAGGTAGGGGCATGGTTTGGCTAACATTGAAACAGAATGTGACTGTCGTTTTAGTTTGTTTGCCAAACAGCCGTTTTAGTTTGTTGAAATTACATTTTCAGTCAGCATTTTCTTACTATACGTCAAGTGAGTTGGAATGTGCTGGATGACATTTTCAGTTTCTGATTGAGCTGTCACATCACATGCTCTTTAACCAAAACAAGCTAATAATCACATGCTGTTAACCAAACAGTGCTAAAATGTATTTCTGTGGCCAATTCCGGGAAGTGGTGACGTCCATGGTCTTATGTATTCTCCAATGGCCTAACTACAAACAACACAAATACTTTGCTCACTTCCATATTGTTTAGTACTTTGCTTGCATGTAAGAAACATACCACACAGGCAATTCTTTCTTTACCACTTCTGTAGTTGTCCATATTTTCCTATGATATATAGAACACACCACCACCGATGTGCTATGAAGGTAATTTGTCATTTGCTAGCAATGTACAGTAGCATTAACATAGCATCAAGACCAGCTATAGTGGCAAGTCAGTAGGCCTGATCACCAACAATGACGAGACAGCCTACAGGGAGGAGGTAGGCACTCTGCCGGCATGGTGCCAGGTAAACAACCTCTCCCTCAACGTTAGCAAAACAAAGGAGCTGATTGTGGACTTCAGGAGGAACCAGGCTGGACACGCCCCCATCCCCATCAACGGGGCTGCCGTGGAGACGGTCTGCCGTGGATACGGTCATCTCAGAGAAGCTGAAATGGTCTAACCACACAGACACCGTAGTGAAGACCTCAGGATGCTGAAGAAGTTTGTCCCTGAGGGCCCTCACAGTGTTCTACAGAAGCACCATCGAGAGCGTACTGTCGGGCTGCGTCAAAGCCTGGTACGGCAACTCCAGCACCACGGACCGCAAGGCGCTTCAGAGGGTGATACGTGCAACCAAATTCACCATTGGGTGCACACTGCCTGCCCTACAGGATACCTACAACACCAGGTGTCGCAGGAAGGCCAAGAAGATCATCTGGGACCCCAGCCACCCAAGCCATACCCTGTTCTCCCCACTTCAATCACTCAGACGCGGGCAGTACAGGAGCATCATGGCAAAAACGGAAAGACTGGCCTATAGTTTCTACCCTCAGACCATCAGGCTGCTGAATAGCCACCACTAGTCAGCTACCTGCTACTCCCCCGATCGACATTCCCCCGCTACTCCCCCCCATGGACATCCCCCAGACACCCTCAACTCTCACTTACCTTACTTACCTTACCTGCTACTCCCCCTATGGACATTATTTATCCTGCTGCTATTTCTATTGCTGTTTTTTTATTACCATTTTCATTATTTTATTTCACTTAGTCCTGCATGTTGGAGCTCGAAGCCTAAGATTTTCACTGGACCCTGCAATCACACCTGCAACCCTGTACATGTGACTATTAAACAATCTGAATCTGAATCATAAATAAACCAATCCATATCTATCACTCTGTCTACAGGACGAGCAGTGTGCCTACAACGCGTCTGGCATGGGTGCTCAGTGTCGTGGTTTCAAGGAGATCCCTGAGGGAGACGAGCGGGCACTGACCAAGGCTGTAGCCAAAGTGGGGCCTGTGGCTGTGGGCATCGATGCCACCCTCTCCACCTTCCAGTTCTACCAGAGAGGTGAGTGACATTCTGCATCCAAGAACCATGGATAGAAGAATCAACCACTTGTAGTCTAGTGGTGTAACACATGACACATGCCAGTAGACTTCTAAAGCACATGCCAGTAGACTTCTAAAGCTTGTTGAAGCTCATTCCTTTACAATGTTATTTACTCAGGTGTGTACTACGACCCCAACTGCAACAAGGATGACATCAACCACGCCGTGCTTGCAGTGGGCTATGGACAAACTGCCAAGGGCGTGAAATTCTGGATCGTCAAGAACAGGTGGGTCACAGTGCACTGGGCTTATTCAATGGCATCAGGTAACACATTTCACACTGTTGACTTGAAATGTATTTTTTCAAAATCACAATTCATCCTCTTTATTCTCTCTCTCTCTCTCTCTCTCTCTCTCTCTCTCTCTCTAACAGCTGGAGCGAGAGCTGGGGCAATCAGGGTTACATCATGATGGCACGTAACCGAGGGAATGCGTGTGGCATTGCCAACCTGGCCAGTTACCCCATCATGTGAACATCAGGCAGCAGAGGGCACCATGGAAGCAGGGAAGCCAAACCACATATCAATGACTACACCCAGTATAGAAAATAACACTATGTTTCTGGAATAGCACATTCTAATGGTCTGGAGGTTTGAGTATCCCAGAGTTCTTTTGCAAGCACTTTGAAATGCCCTACTCATGTCTTACTGTTATATCATCAAACTGCCAGACTTCAATTGTACTCTGATCTACAGTGGAACAACTATGATTGTGATGAGGAATGTGTGTAGTGCACAGCAATTTACATAGGTTGTATTCAGTGTGTCAGGTCAGGTAACATTGCTGTGCAATGGGAGTTTTGTCTCACTTTCCTGTCAATGCAAAAAGGGCTTAAACGTAGTAAATGTAAGTGTGTGTTGATCAAGATTACTCCTGGTGGGTTTTTTGATGATGTTGACTTTTTATTTTATTGTTCACCAAATTCTGATGATTGAATTGTAACATTGATTTCTATTAAATTGAATAAAAGTGGATTCATTTGAAATGAGAGCGTGTGTGCCTGTACATTTCCCCATTGAGGGGAAGAGAAGTGAAAGAAAGACAAACTGAAAAAGGAAGATTAAGGTTCCTGAGGTTTTTCAGCTATGTTAAGTATCTCAAATCAACAATCACTCATTGTCCCTTATTGTATAAATACACAACAATATGAAGGAATTATACATGTCATTTGTGTTGACTGTTAAATCTGGTGATGAATACAGTACAGATTAGAAGCCTTCTTGAGATCTTGAGATAGAGAGACAATGAGAGAATAAACAGGTGAAAATGGCACATAGTTTCATACCAGTAACACGTCTTCCTGCCTCAGACTCACCCCCTCAAACAACAGACTTCCTGTGATCTAGTTTTAAGGTCAGATGGAAGCTCTTGTATAGTTAATGAAGCGTTAATTGAATGTAATGTTTATGAATACACTGATGGCAATGTTTAAAAAAGAGATTGGCAGGTAGCCTATTGTTAAGAGCAATGGACCAGTAACCAAAAGGTTGCTGGTTTGAATCCCTAAGCCAAATAGGTGAGAATTCTGTAGATGTGCCCTTGAGCAAGTCACTTAACCCTAGTTGTTCATGTATTTTAAAAAATATTTAAGAACAGTGGGCTGGCTACTAGTCAGTATGATATCTGCCCATATATTTTAATATTTTCACCCTATCCTTCATAGAAGTCATACACATTATAATTAAGGGGTCTATAACATTGTTTTTAAATGCAGTGAGAAATAGTATTGCATTTACCATTGTCAACATAACAATTCGTTGATGACACATTAGAAATGGTCAATGAGGAAGTTCTACCACATGACTTTCACAGATAAATATCAAGCAGGAAAACGGATCCCATAGAAAACAATTGACGCGCCTTGCTCTCCTCTGAAGTCATCATCAAGTGCAACCGAGTTTTACAAGGTAAAACGTTTGTCAGTTTTCAGTCGAAGCGGATAGACTATTTCAAGTTCATAATGTAGCTAGCTAAACTCGTTTTAATTAGGTAATTTGTTTTAACTTGACCCTATTTAAAAGCATTTTCATAAAGCATTCGTTTTACTTTCGTTTTTAATTTGTCAATGCAACATTATTTTCTTATAACCATTATTGTATTTATGTTTTCTTCTTTCTGTGAAATTGTCCAATTCCTCTTTTCATTACAACCTTTTTTGTAACTTTTGGACAACATCAACGTTAATTAGTTGTACAGTTTCATAAACTGGGTGATTTCTACTGATAGCCTAGTGGCAAACCTACTGAGATACTTATTTAACTAAATAATAAGCATATCAAACGACACAATATGCTTCATTTTTATGAAATTATAGAATTTGACCTGTTTTGGGGCTTTCTTTTACGCAGTAGAGATCGGTTAACAACACCGGTGCGTCAGGTAGCCTAATCTTGAACACTGAAGCTTCCTATTGAATAGGCCATTAACATTTTTCTATATATAACGTTTTTGTAGAATCTGAATGATTGAGTTATTTATTTGATCAGTGTTAAAGACTGTTGATCAACAGTTTGCTTGCGCAACAGTTTCAATACCCGTTGATGGTTGGTCTTGTGACAAGCTGACTCATTGTGTATAGGCTACAGTAGTTCCCGTCGCAGTAAATGGTTATTGAAATTTGTTGAACTTATTTGTGGAACTTAAACTGAATTGAGTATTTGAGGCACACACACACTATTACTTCATTATTTGTATCCAAGATAAAACAATAAAATATAATTGCCTCCTGGTTGAATAATACTTTTTTATTTTCTGTGCAGGCATGATGTTGTGGAGACTGCTGCTCACTGCGCTATGTGGCACAGCAGTTGCCCTGTTTGACCCAATGCTGGAACAGCACTGGCAGATGTGGAAGAAGACACATGGCAAGAACTACCAGACTGAGGTGAGATGAGCCAGCATCACTGCAAGATGTTTTGGCTAGGATGAGGCCAAGCTGCTACTATAGTGGCATTTACACAGGTTCTGTTTTCTGTATAGGTTGAAAGTACCACAACCTTTCCCAAATATATTCTTACATGTAACTAGCTAACACTGAATGCATTGTGATTCAACCTGTGTGGTTTACATATTTGAAAGTGTATTGTTTTCAAAGTCATAGACTGAGATTTTTCTACACCTGTGTGTGTGGATACTGTGTAGGTTGAAGAGCTGGGCCGAAGGGAGATATGGGAGAGGAATCTTCGGCTGATCAGCCTCCACAACCTGGAGGCGTCCATGGACATGCACACCTATGACCTGGGCATGAATCACATGGGGGACATGGTGAGGGCCTCAGGTCACTGACAATGCCAAGGGCCAGTTTGGAACTCAGACATCTGAAGTTGTTACTAAACTTAGTATCTACCTCCATAAAATTTGATAGTGCTTGTGTGGAATATGATTCCAAAAAATGTATACAGAATATGGTATGCTTTCAGTAGGTAATGCAGTCTGGCCTGGTTTACATGACGGAAGAGTAAAACATTTAGATTTTGTCGTTGTTTTCCGGTGTTCTATTTTCTTGACCAATAGGTGTTGAAATGTTGCTAAACTGGTTTCCTAAAGATGAATGAGCATGACTGCAAATATACTTCCTTATGCCTCTAGTATGTATAACAAGTGGCTGCACCCTTTCATGAGAACGCATCTGATTTGTTTTCTGTAAATACACAAGCTAAAGTATCATCACATTGACCTATGTGCCTTTAAATGTATTTGTGATCCTGTTTCAACATGTATCTCCCTCCAGTTGATGTAGCCTTGGGTTCATGGGATGGGTTTATGATACTGATTATGTGTTGCATCTCTTGTCAACTATTTTCAGACCCAGAAGGAGATTGTCCGGTCTTTTGCCTCATTGCGTGTTCCTGCTGACCTCAAGAGGGAGCCCTCTGCATTTGTAGGATCCTCTGGTGCCCCCATACCTGATACTGTTGACTGGAGAGAGAAGGGCTATGTCACTGAAGTCAAAATGCAGGTAATGATGAACAGCTCCTTTATGTACTGACATGTACAGTGCTGCTTGAAAGTATGTGAACCCTACAGGGCAGGTCATTATTTTGCTATAAAGTATTAAAATAAACATATCAAATCCTTATCTAAACCCCAATTCGTAATAAAGACTTCCAAGTAAATGACAGAAACAAAAAAAAAAGATATATTTTCATTGTTTATTTAACAAAAGTGGTTTATTTAACAGAAACTCGGATTTGATGTGTGCAAAAATATGTGAACCCCTTCAGTCAATAGCTTGTGGCACCTCCATTAGCAGCGATAACTTGGACTAAACGTCTCGTTTGAGGGGTGTCTGGCATGAACTGCTCGCTTCAGGTCCTGCCACAGCATCTCGATTGGATTTAGGTCAGGATTTTGACTTGGCCAATCCAAAACACAAATCTTCTTTCTCCTGAGCCATTCTTTGGTAGATTTGCTTGAATGCTTTGGGTCGTTGTCTTGTTGGAAGACCCATTTTCGACCCAGCTTTAGCTCCTTGACTGATGGCCTGTCGTTCTGTTCAAGAATCTCCTGGTATAGCTCAGAATTCATGGTTCCCTTAATGATGTGGAGTCGTCCAGGTCCAGAGGAGGAAAAGCAGCCCCAGCTCTTGACATTCCCACCACCATGCTTGACTGTTGGGATAAGGTTATTTTGGTGGTAGGCAGTGTTGGGTTTTCGCCAAACAGTGTGATGTTGATTGTGACCAAAAAGGTCAATTTTGGACTCATCGGTCCAGAGAATGGACTTCCAGAAACCTTCAGGTTTGTCCAGGTGGTCTCTGGCAAAGTTGAGACGGGCAGTTTGGTTCTTTCTTGACAGCAGAGGCTTCTTCCTAGCAACCCTCCCTTGAATGGCATTTCAATTCAGTGTTCTTATTGTTGAAGCATGCACAGTTACCTGAGATGCAGTAAGGGAGGTCTGCAAATCTCTAGATGTTATGTTTGGGTTGTCTTTTGCCTGATTTATTATTGTTCTTGTGGCTCTTGGGGATATTTTGGAAGGGCGTCCACTTCTAGGCCGAGTTGCTGTCATGTTAAATGCTCTCCATTTGTAAATTACTTGCCTCACAGTGGACTGATGGAGCTCAAATCTTTTTGAGATGATTTTATAGCCTTCCCCAGACCGATGTCCTCTGAGATCTCCTTTCCTATCGGCACGGTGTGTTTTGCATTCACCTGGATGGGTAACACCAAACTGACCAGGTTTCTTATCTCTATTTATCAGAGTCCCACCCAAACTCTTTCCTAACGATCTCTCCTTTGATTGGTTCATTTGGTAGCTCATTTTTTACCCACCTCATTCTACATACCTACTTGATTTAACCAATGCAACTTGGGGTTCACTTATTTTTGCACCTGCACTAATTCCTTTTTAATTGTGTTTTTCTACTACACACATTATTTCCTCTACGCCAACATATGGTATTGGTAAATATAAACCTGTTATGTCAGATCAAAAAGACTGGTTCTGATTAAATGAAGATTTCATGGTAAAAACTGAAAGAAATTTGTAATTACACAAGGGGTTAACATACTTTCAAGCAGCACTGTATGTGTAACTGATAGATGCACACACACACACACACACACACACACACACACACACACACACACACACACACACACACACACACCTACATGTTCATGTTTTTAAATGTATGTAAATTGTTAAGTATTTTGTCTGTAATGTCTTTTTTGTTGTGTCGGACCCCAGTAAGACTTGCTGTCGCCATTAGCTAATGGGGATCCTAATAAATCAAATCAAATCATATAACATTTGTGTACATGTGTACGGTTGTATGTATATCATAAATTATATGTACAGTGAGGGGGAAAAAGTATTTGATCCCCTGCTGATTTTGTACGTTTGCCCACTGACAAAGAAATGATCAGTCTATAATTTTAATGGTAGGTTTATTTGAACAGTGAGAGACAGAATAACAACAAAAAAATCCAGAAAAACGCATGTCAAAAATGTTATAAATTGATTTGCATTTTAATGAGGGAAATAAGTATTTGACCCCCTCTCAATCAGAAAGTTTTCTGGCTCCCAGGTGTCTTTTATACAGGTAACGAGCTAAGATTAGGAGCACACTCTTAAAGGGAGTGCTCCTAATCTCAGCTGGTTACCTGTATAAAAGACACCTGTCCACAGAAGCAATCAATCAGATTCCAAACTCTCCACCATGGCCAAGACCAAAGAGCTCTCCAAGGATGTCAGGGACAAGATTGTAGACCTACACACGGCTGGAATGGGCTACAAGACCATCGCCAAGCAGCTTGGTGAGAAGGTGACAACAGTTGGTGCGATTATTTGCAAATGGAAAAAACACAAAAGACCTGTCAATCTCCCTCGGCCTGGGGCTCCATGCAAGATCTCACCTCGTGGAGTTGCAATGATCATGAGAACGGTGAGGAATCAGCCCAGAACTACACGGGAGGATCTTGCCAATGATCTCAAGGCAGCTGGGACCATAGTCACCAAGAAAACAATTGGTAACACACTACGCCGTGAAGGACTGAAATCCTGCAGCGCCAGCAAGGTCCCCCTGCTCAAGAAAGCACATATACAGGCCCGTCTGAAGTTTGCAAATGAACATCTGAATGATTCAGAGGAGAACTGGGTGAAAGTGTTGTGGTCAGATGAGACCAAAATCGAGCTCTTTGGCATCAACTCAACTCGGCGTGTTTGGAGGAGGAGGAATGCTGCCTATGACCCCAAGAACACCATCCCCACCGTCAAACATGGAGGTGGAAACATTATGCTTTGGGGGTGTTTTTCTGCAAAGGGGACAGGACAACTTCACTGCATCAAAGGGACGATGGACGGGGCCATGTACCGTCAAATCTTGGGTGAGAACCTCCTTCCCTCAGCCAGGGCATTGAAAATGGGTCGTGGATGGGTATTCCAGCATGACAATGACCCAAAACACACGGCCAAGGCAACAAAGGAGTGGCTCAAGAAGAAGCACATTAAGGTCCTGGAGTGGCCTAGCCAGTCTCCAGACCTTAATCCCATAGAAAATCTGTGGAGGGAGCTGAAGGTTCGAGTTGCCAAACGTCAGCCTCGAAACCTTAATGACTTGGAGAAGATCTGCAAAGAGGAGTGGGACAAAATCCCTCCTGAGATGTGTGCAAACCTGGTGGCCAACTACAAGAAACGTCTGACCTCTGTGATTGCCAACAAGGGTTTTGCCACCATGTACTAAGTCATGTTTTGCAGAGGGGTCAAATACCTATTTCCCTCATTAAAATGCAAATCAATTTATAACATTTTTGACATGCGTTTTTCTGGATTTTTTTGTTTTTATTCTGTCTCTCACTGTTCAAATAAACCTACCATTAAAACTATAGTGTCACGCCCTGACTCTGGGGACTCTTATTTGTTGAGTCAGGGTGTGATTTTCTATGTTGTATTTTCTATATTTTCTATCTAGTATGTCTAGATCTATGTTGGCCGCTGTGGTTCCCAAACAGAGGCAGCTGTCGCTCATTGTCTCTGATTGGGGACCATACTTAGGCAGCCTATTGGGACTGTGTAGTTGTGGGATCTTGTTCCGTGTAAGGTATGTTTTGTGTTCTACCTTGGACTTCACGGTTCGTTTCGTTTGTTGTTTTGTCGTGTTGTTTATTCGGTTCAAATAAACATGTACGCATATCACGCTGCGCCTTGGTCCGTCCCGTTCATCAACGAGCGTGACAGAAGATCCCACCAAACGAGGACCAAGCAGCGTGCCCAGGCGGAGAGAGTAGCCATGTCACAGGTGGGAAATTGGTGGTCATGGGAGGAGATATTTGCGGGGAAAGGGCCATGGGCGAAGGTAGATGCCCAGGCAGGAGAGGAGCAATGGCAACACAGAGGACGCCGGTCGAGGAAGAAGGCCGAGAGACAGCCCCAAGAAAAAAAAATTGGGGGGCTAAAAGGGTGGTTGGCGGAGCCTAGTGTTAGAGCAGAGCCAACTCCCCGTACTCATGCGAGGAAGCGTGTGACTGGGCAGGCTCCGTGTTATGCGGAACTACGTACTGTGTCGCCAGTGTGCCGGCACAGTCCTGTATGTCCTGTGCTAGCACCACGCACGCACGTGCCGTGCGAAGATGGGCATCCAGCCAGGACGGGGTGTGCCGGCTCAACGCTCCTGGACTCCAGTACGCCTCCTCGGTCCTGCATATCCTGCGCCGGTTCTACGTACTGTAAATCAAATCAAATCAAATCAAATTGTATTGGTCACATGCGCCGAATACAACAGGTGCAGACATCACAGTGAAATGCTTACTTACAGCCCTTAACCAACAGTGCATTTATTTTTAACAAAAAAAGTAAAAATAAAACAACAACAAAAAAAGTGTTGAGAAAAAAAGAGCAGAAGTAAAATAAAATAACAGTAGGGAGGCTATATACAGGGGGGTACCGTTGCAGAGTCAATGTGCGGGGGCACCGGCTAGTTGAGGTAGTTGAGGTAATATGTACATGTGGGTAGAGTTAAAGTGACTATGCATAAATAATTAACAGAGTAGCAGCAGCGTAAAAAGGATGGGGTGGGGGGGCAGTGCAAATAGTCCGGGTAGCCATGATTAGCTGTTCAGGAGTCTTACGGCTTGGGGGTAGAAGCTGTTGAGAAGTCTTTTGGACCTAGACTTGGCACTTCGGTACCGCTTGCCGTGCGGTAGCAGAGAGAACAGTCTATGACTAGGGTGGCTGGAGTCTTTGACAATTTTGAGGGCCTTCCTCTGACACCGCCTGGTATAGAGGTCCTGGATGGCAGGAAGCTTGGCCCCAGTGATGTACTGGGCCGTACGCACTACCCTCTGTAGTGCCTTGCGGTCGGAGGCCAAGCAGTTGCCATACCAGGCGGTGATGCAACCAGTCAGGATGCTCTCGATGGTGCAGCTGTAGAATTTTTTGAGGATCTGAGGACCCATGCCAAATCTTTTCAGTCTCCTGAGGGGGAATAGGCTTTGTCGTGCCCTCTTCATGACTGTCTTGGTGTGTTTGGACCATGATAGTTCGTTGGTGATTTGGACACCAAGGAACTTGAAGCTCTCAACCTGTTCCACTACAGCCCCGTCGATGAGAATGGGGGCGTGCTCAGTCCTCTTTTTTTTCCTGTAGTCCACAATCATCTCCTTTGTCTTGGTCACGTTGAGGGAGAGGTTGTTGTCCTGGCACCACACGGCCAGGTCTCTGACCTCCTCCCTATAGGAGGCCTACCACTGTTGTGTCGTCGGCAAACTTAATGATGGTGTTGGAGTCGTGCCTGGCCATGCAGTCATGGGTGAACAGAGAGTACAGGAGGGGACTGAGCACGCACCCCTGAGGGGCCCCCGTGTTGAGGATCAGTGTGGCAGATGTGTTGTTACCTACCCTTACCACCTGGGGGCGGCCCGTCAGGAAGTCCAGGATCCAGTTGCAGAGGGAGGTGTTTAGTCCCAGGATCCTTAGCTTAGTGATGAGCTTAGAGGGCACTATGGTGTTGAATGCTGAGCTGTAGTCAATGAATAGCATTCTCACGTAGGTGTTCCTCTTGTCCAGGTGGGAAAGGGCAGTGTGGAGTGCAATAGAGATTGCATCATCTGTGGATCTGTTGGGGCGGTATGCAAATTGGAGTGGGTCTAGGGTTTCTGGGATAATGCTGTTGATGTGAGCCATGACCAGCCTTTCAAAGCACTTCATGGCTACAGACGTCAGTGCTACGGGTCGGTAGCCATTTAGGCAGGTTATCTTAGAGTCCTTGGGCACGGGGACTATGGTGGTCTGCTTGAAACATGTTGGTATTACAGACTCAGTCAGGGACATGTTGAAAATGTCAGTGAAGACACTTGCCAGTTGGTCAGCACATGCTCGGAGTACACGTCCTGGTAATCCGTCTGGCCCTGCGGCCTTGTGAATGTTGACCTGCTTAAAAGTCTTACTCACATCGGCTACGGAGAGCGTGATTACATAGTCATCCGGAACAGCTGGTGCTCTCATGCATGCTTCAGTGTTGCTTGCCTCGAAGCGAGCATAGAAGTGGTTTAGCTCATCTGGTAGGCTTGTGTCACTGGGCAGCTCACGGCTGTGCTTCCCTTTGTAGTCTGTAATAGTTTTCAAGCCCTGCCACATCCGACGAGCGTCAGAGCCAGTGTAGTACGATTCAATCTTAGTCCTGTATTGACTCTTTGCCTGTTTGATGGTTCGTCGGAGGGCATAGCGGGATTTCTTATAAGCGTCCGGGTTAGAGTCCCGTTCCTTGAAAGCGCCAGCTCTACCCTTTAGCTCAGTGCGGATGTTTACTGTAATCCATGGCTTCTGGTTGGGGTATGTACGTACGGTCACTGTGGGGACGACATCATCGATGCACTTATTGATGAAGCCAGTGACTGATGTGGTGTACTCCTCAATGCTGTCTGAAGAATCCCGGAACATGTTCCAGTCTGTGCTAGCAAAACAGTCCTGTAGCTTAGCATCTGCGTCATCTGACCACTTTTTTATTAACCAAGTCACTGGTGCTTCCTGCTTTAGTTTTTGCTTATAAGCAGGAATCAGGAGGATAGAGTTATGGTCAGATTTGCCAAATGGAGGGCGAGGGAGAGCTTTGTATGCGTCTCTGTGTGTGGAGTAAAGGTGGTCTAGAGTTTTTTTTCCTCTGGTTGCACATTTAACATGCTGGTAGAAATTAGCTAGAACGGATTTAAGTTTCCCTGCATTAAAGTCCCCGGCCACTAGGAGCGCTGCATCTGGATGAGCGTTTTCCTGTTGATTTATGGCCTTGTACAACTCATTCAGTGCAATCTTAATGCCAGCATTGGTTTGTGGTGGTAAATAGACAGCTATGAAAACTATAGATAAAAACTCTCTTGGTAAATAGTGTGGTCTACAGCTTATCATAAGATACTCTACCTCAGGCGAGCAAAACCTCGAGACTTCCTTAGTATTTGATTTTGTGCACCAGATATACACAGACCACCACCCCTTGTCTTACCGGAGTCAGCCGTTCTATCCTGCCGATGTAGCGTATAGCCCGCTAGCTGTATGTTATCCATGTCGTCGTTCAGCCACGACTCGGTGAAACATAAGATATTACAGTTTTTAATGCGTGCACAGCCCTGTGCGTCCTGTGCTAATGCCTCACACATACTGTGCGGAAGTAGGCATCCAGCCAGGACGGGTTGTGCCAGCTCTCCGCTTCAGACCTCCAGTCCGCCTCCACAGTCCGGTACGGTCCGTTCCTGCTCCTCGCACCAAGCCAGTGGTGCGCGTCGCCAGCCCGGTCCAGCCTGTTCCTGCTCCTCGCACCAAACCAGTGGTGCGTGTTCCCAGCCCGGCCTGTTCCTGCTCCTCGCACCAAGCCAGTGGTGCGCGTCGCCAGCCCGGCCCGGCCTGTTCCTGCTCCTCGCACCAACCCAGTGGTGCGCGTCGCCAGCCCGGCCCGGCCTGTTCCTGCTCCTCGCACCAAGCCAGTGGTGCGCGTCGCCAGCCCGGCCCGGCCTGTTCCTGCTCCTCGCACCAAACCAGTGGTGCGTGTTCCCAGCCCGGCCCGGCCTGTTCCTGCTCCTCGCACCAAGCCAGTGGTGCGCGTCGCCAGCCCGGCCCGGCCTGTTCCTGCTCCTCGCACCAAGCCAGTGGTGCGCGTCGCCAGTCCGGCCCGGCCTGTTCCCGCTCCTAGCACCAAGCCAGTGGTGAGTGTCGCCAGTCCGGCCCGGCCTGTTCCTGCTCCTCGCACCAAGCCAGTGGTGCATGTTCCTAGTCCGGTTCGGCCCGTGCCTGCTCCTCGCACCAGACCAGTGGTGAGTGTGTCCAGTCCGGCACGACCCGTGCCTGTTCCACCGGTGCCTGGTCCGGCACCAGTCAGAAGCTCCAGTCCGGAGCCAGAGCAGTCCGCTCCACCAGTGCCTGATCCAGCTCCGGTCAGCTGCTCCAGTCCGGAGCCAGAGCAGTCCGCTCCACCGGTGCCTGATCCAGCTCCGGTCAGCTGCTCCACTCAGGAGCCAGAGCAGTCCGCTCCACCAGGGTCCAGTCCAGCTCCGGTCAGCGGCTACACTCCGGAGCCAGAGCAGTCCGCTCCACCGGTGCCTGATCCAGCTCCGGTCAGCGGCTCCACTCCGGAGCCAGAGTAGTCCGCTCCACCGGGGTCAAGTCCGGTGCCTGAGCAGTCCGCTCCACCGGTGCCCGGTCCAGCTCCGGTCAGCGGCTCCGGTCAGCGGCTCCAGTCCAGACCCAGACGTCAGCCCCTCTCCAGGTTTGGTGTCTCCCACACCAGGGTCCAGACAGGGCTTGGAGTATAGTGGGAGGAAGGAGAGGGGAAGCAACGCGCCGAGGTCTAGACCAGACCAAGGGCGCAACAGGGAGGCGAAGAGTGAGAGGTCGTCACGCCCTGAGCCGGAGCCGCCTCCGAGGCGGAATGGCCACCCGGCACCTACCCTGTTATGTTTATGTTGTGCGGTCGGAGTCCGCACCTTTGGGGGGGGGGTACTGTCACGCCCTGACTCTGGGGACTCTTATTTGTTGAGTCAGGGTGTGATTTTCTATGTTGTATTTTCTATGTTTTCTATCTAGTATGTCTAGATCTATGTTGGCCGGTGTGGTTCCCAATCAGAGGCAGCTGTCGCTCGTTGTCTCTGATTGGGGACCATACTTAGGCAGCCTATTGGCACTGTGTAGTTGTGGGATCTTGTTCCGTGTAAGGTATGTTTTGTGTTCTACCTTGGACTTCACGGTTCGTTTGTTGTTTTGTTGTGTTGTTTATTCGGTTCAAATAAACATGTACGCATATCACGCTGCGCCTTGGTCCATCCCGTTCATCAACGAGCGTGACATATAGACTGATCATGTCTTTGTCAGTGGGCAAATGTACAAAATCAGCAGGGGATCAAATACTTTTTTCCCTCACTATATTCTCTTTTTTAACTACTGGTAAATATCCTTGGGTTGAATTAAAGTTGTTGTTACAGTGTAATAACTGATATCAGGATGTTGAAGCACAGAGTTGTCTCTTTTCAGGTCTCACTTCCTCTGTTTGTCTACTGTAGGTTTCTTCCTTGTTCTCAGTCATTGAATTAGTTCCTTTTATGTGAGGTAGTTGTCGGCCTAAGTGCTAGCGTTTGCAAGTTTAAAACCACTGAATGACAAGCACTACAAAACATAAACATTTCAGTTACACTTTATTGTGCCAGTAAAAATGTTCTGTATTACATAGTAAAATAATAGATACATTGTACTGACTGTCATTACTTTTGGGGTGCAGTGAGAACTGAATCAAACACCACTAAGCAGTATTTGAAACCAAGTTTTTTTCCTTTTTGTTAGATTGCACAAGTTTCAGCAACCATTGCTACCACATCATTTATTGTAGATTTAATAGTAATGAAATAGTACTGTAAAATAAGGTATTACTAATAGGGCTCTCAAATGAACTTTATCCAGGTATTAGATGGGGATTGCTTCCCTAACAATTGTTTTGTCCATAGGGCTCCTGTGGCTCCTGCTGGGCATTCAGCTCTGTCGGGGCCCTGGAGGGCCAGTTGATGAAGACCACAGGTAAACTGATAGACCTCAGCCCCCAGAACCTGGTGGACTGCTCCTCCAAATATGGCAATAAGGGCTGCAATGGTGGCTTCATGGACCAGGCCTTCCAGTATGTCATCGACAACCAGGGCATTGACTCTGACCAATCCTACCCCTACAAGGGAGTGGTGAGTATGAACTAGTATTAACAGTATTAGTAGTGTGTAGCTGGGGTCAGCTGCTCTTGGTAAGTAGCTGTAGTAACTAGCTGGTTGTAGCTTATTTCACCCTCCACCTCCCCATGCCACATTAGCCTTGTGCAGTAGTATCTGACCCCTTTGTTGTCTTGTCTCCCCTGTTAGCAACAACAGTGTAGCTACAACCCTGCTCAGCGTGCTGCAAACTGTTCCAGGTACAGCTTTCTGCCTGAGGGGGATGAGGGGGCTCTGAAAGAAGCACTGGCCACCATCGGACCCATCTCTGTCGCCATTGACGCCACCCGACCACTTTTTGCCTTCTACCGCAGTGGTATGGAAAAACTTCCTTTTAAAATTAATTCAATAATTGTACATCTTGGATCATGTTTTTAAAATTTTAAGCAGAGCATGGTGTTGACATTGGTAATGCAAACAATGTGGCTTTAATTGTGTTGTAATTGTCCACTTTATGGTCAACTACAGTGGGGGAAAAAAGTATTTAGTCAGCCACCAATTGTGCAAGTTCTCCCACTTAAAAAGATGAGAGAGGCCTGTAATTTTCATCATAGGTACACGTCAACTATGACAGACAAAATGAGGGAAAAAAAATCCAGAAAATCACATTGTAGGATTTTTTATGAATGTATTTGCAAATTATGGTGGAAAATAATTATTTGGTCTATAACAAAAGTTTCTCAATACTTTGTTATATACCCTTTGTTGGCAATGACACAGGTCAAACGTTTTCTGTAAGTCTTCACAAGGTTTTCACACACTGTTGCTGGTATTTTGGCCCATTCCTCCATGCAGATCTCCTCTAGAGCAGTGATGTTTTGGGGGCTGTCGCTGGGCAACACGGACTTTCAACTCCCCTCCAAAGATTTTCTATGGGGTTGAGATCTGGAGACTGGCTAGGCCACTCCAGGACCTTGAAATGCTTCTTACGAAGCCACTCCTTCGTTGCCCGGGTGGTGTGTTTGGGATCATTGTCATGCTGAAAGACCCAGCCACGTTTCATCTTCAATGCCCTTGCTGATGGAAGGAGGTTTTCACTCAAAATCTCACGATACATGGCCCCATTCATTCTTTCCTTTACACGATCAGTCGTCCTAGTCCCTTTGCATAAAAACAGCCCCAAAGCATGATGTTTCCACCCCCATGCTTCACAGTAGGTATGGTGTTCTTTGGATGCAACTCAGCATTCTTTGTCCTCCAAACACGACGAGTTGAGTTTTTACCAAAAAGTTATATTTTGGTTTCATCTGACCATATGACATTCTCCCAATCCTCTTCTGGATCATCCAAATGCACTCTAGCAAACTTCAGATGGGCCTGGACATGTACTGGCTTAAGCAGGGGGACACGTCTGGCACTGCAGGATTTGAGTCCCTGGCGGCGTAGTGTGTTACTGATGGTAGGCTTTGTTACTTTGGTCCCAGCTCTCTGCAGGTCATTCACTAGGTCCCCCCGTGTGGTTCTGGGATTTTTGCTCACCGTTCTTGTGATCATTTTGACCCCACGGGGTGAGCTCTTGCGTGGAGCCCCAGATCGAGGGAGATTATCAGTGGTCTTGTATGTCTTCCATTTCCTAATAATTGCTCCCACCGTTGATTTCTTCAAACCAAGCTGCTTACCTATTGCAGATTCAGTCTTCCCAGCCTGGTGCAGGTCTACAATTTTGTTTCTGGTGTCCTTTGACAGCTCTTTGGTCTTGGCCATAGTGAAGTTTGGAGTGTGACTGTTTGAGGTTGTGGACAGGTGTCTTTTATACTGATAACAAGTTCAAACAGGTGCCATTAATACAGGTAACGAGTGGAGGACAGAGGAGCCTCTTAAAGAAGAAGTTACAGGTCTGTGAGAGCCAGAAATCTTGCTTGTTTGTAGGTGACCAAATACTTATTTTCCACCATAATTTGCAAATAAATTCATAAAAAATCCTACAATGTGATTTTCAGGAATTTTTTTCCTCAATTTGTCTGTCATAGTTGACGTGTACCTATGATGAAAATTACAGGCCTCTCTCACCTTTTTAAGTGGGAGAACTTGCACAATTGATGGCTGACTAAATACTTTTTTCCCCCACTGTAACTGTTTGGCCTTGACTTGAGGAGAAATGCATATATCTTGAGAGCTGACTTGTCATTGTCCAACCCATGTATCATTGTAGGAATTTACAATGATCCAACTTGCACAAAGAAGGTAAACCATGCTGTCCTTGCTGTGGGTTACGGTACCTTGGGTGGGCAGGATTACTGGCTGCTGAAGAACAGGTAAGGGGATTTAGAACTTCACTCAGAGTTTCCATCTTCAAAGCTCCATCTGCTCTTCTGTTGTTCTGTATCTAGATATTTAATCAAACAGGGCTACTGTTCAGGGCTGAGATGAAAAGATCCTCCAAGTGGATGTTTATTAAACTAGATTCCCCTTTTCAAACCTCCAATCTGCTCCTTTGTTCTATTCCGAGAAACTGGACCATGTTGAAGGATAAAAAGGGAAGTGAAAAGAGAACGTAAAACTCAAATTGGGCTTTAGACAAGTGAACCTTGGTAGTTTGGGATTTAATGCTATTGTTTATTGTGGGGTTATTCAACAGGGGGTCCACAGCCCCTTAGGGGTACAGCAGGGGGTCCACCAAAATAATAATCATTGTAATATAATTTTTCCCTCCCAATATTTTTATGAATATCTCTAGCAACAACAGAATGGACAACATACCTACTGTAGAAAAGAGGAGAATATATTTTAAATATAAACACAATATGCAACAATTTCAAGGATTTTATTTAGTTACAGTTCATATAAGGAAATCAGGCAACTGAAATAAATTCATTAGGCTCTAATCTATGAATTTCACATGACTGGGAATACAGATATGCATCTGTTGGTCACAGATACCTTTAAAAAAAGGTAGGGGCGTGGATCAGAAAACCAGTCAATACCATTTGCCTTATATTTTTGTTCAGTATAATAATGTCAACTTTATCTCTTAACTCCTAATATTGAGCAAATTACACTCATTGGAGCCAATTACTGGAGTATCTAACATAGGCTTTGAAAAAGCGCCCGTGAATAGGCTACCAGTACAGCAAGTGCCGCTGGCTGTTGGTTAGCTGACTAAACTCAACTCCATGGTGAAAGAGGTTTCTGATAAACTCCACTAACGGAGTTGAGCAGAGACCAGGCTTTGTGGAATTTAAGCTCTGCCCAAGGTCAATACATTAAAAAATATATATATGAAACGCTCACCTTGTACCTACCTATGTTTGTCCTCTGTAGTTGCGTGCCTTTCTTCGTTTGATGAAATCCATATTTTTTCAATAAATGTTAGTCAAATACAACCACTGACTGTTAGCTTGTTTCTTTTTCTCGAAGATGGCAACTCAGCACAAATGAGCATGTACCAATTGAATCTCCGATGACGTAGGCCTAGATTGTGTGATTTGATTGGACAATGACTATTTGGAGACCTAGGCCTACGTCATCGGAGATTCAATTGGCACATGCGCATTTGCGCTGAGTTGCCATCTTCGAGAAACAGAAACGAGCAAACAGTCAGTGGTTGTATTTGATTAACATTTATTGAAAAATAAAGGTACACAACTACAGAGGACAAACATAGGTACAAGGTAAGCGTTTCATAATTTACTTTTTTTGAAGTATTGACCTTGAGCGAATCAATGTAATCGGAGCTGAATTCCACAAAGCCTGGTCTCTGCTCAACTCCGTTGGTATAGTTTATCAGAAACTTCCTTCACCATAGAGTTGAGTTTAGTCAGCTAGCTGCTGGTAAACTTTTTTGACTTGGACATACATTTTTGCCAACACATGGCTGGCTAACCTTTGTTTAACCAGCTAAATAGCTGCTCTTAGTGAAAATGTGTTTGGAGTTACCTTTCTAGTTAATAGGCTATGTTAGAGTTTACATTTCCTTTTACAATTATAATGTGGGGAGGTCAAAATAATGAAAAAACTATTTACCAAATCTATGCCATTATGATTCACCTGATGATAAGACAAGACAGGTGATTTATTTTGTTGATTTTTTGTTGTTGTCCCTGGGTCGCCGGTTTGCCTGGGAGGGGGAAGAAAAGCTTGAAGACCCCTGGTTTATTGAGTATCGATGTTCATTGGAGATATGTTTAAATCTTCTTTACCCTCTGTCTAGCTGGGGCTTATCGTGGGGAGACCAGGGATATATACGGATGTCACGCAACAAGGACAACCAGTGTGGCATCGCCTTGTACGGGTGCTACCCTATCATGTAACTCCTGCCAATCAAAGCGGCCTAACTGGAAAACCTGAACCCTTTTATTAATTTAATGTAATTCATTTTTAGTCTTTACCATTTCACTTTCTGTCATTACAAATGATGTATAAGGCAAATGTGATTATCTACATTATCACTGTAGCTAGTGTCCTGTCCAGGGGGTGTACTTGTACATCAAGCTACCTCACGCTACAGAAACAGGAGATAGGGTCCTGCTCCTATGAGCCGTTCTGGCTCGTACCAAGTATTGTGCAAGGCTACTTACTTACTTAAATCAAAGTAGATTTTGTTATTGAATAAATATAACTTTGAAAGAACTGATTTGAATTGAATTAAAATTTCTACATCCAAACTGTAGTGACTGTAAATTGCAATGTGTGTTTATTTCCATTTCCTCAGTCACAGTCAAAATGAAACAAATGTAGACCTACATCCTGTGCTCAAATGTGTGTTGCCATGCAGCGTGAAGTCAGCAGACCAACAAACTAAATTGGGTTACAAATGAGTCATTTTAATTTTTTGGTGCAACATCACAACAAACAATTTCACATGAGGTATTCAAAGGGATTCTCTTTAGTTGTTGTTACAAAATGTCCCACCATGATTGACATTTAAAGTGTTGTGTTTTAAGCCTTTGGTTGGTTAGCCACATTCATTAGTTAGTCTAACACATAGACGAGAATGGCACGATAAGTATGGTGGGTGAGTCCTAGTTCAGGAACCCAGACACAAACCCATGTCAAATACAATATTTCCCTCAATTTGGCCTCATTAAAGCTTTTGTATGGAGTCATTTATTCCTGCTTCCAACAGTGGGATCAACCAGTATTTCAAATATACTAACATATTGGAAAAGGAGAAATGGTTTTACAAATGTGGAAAAATAGCTTTAGTCTCCTCTTGACCTTTTGTTTTTGGTTGAACTCTTGATTCTTGGGCTTTCATAACTATTACAGTAAGTCACATGATTATAGTTTGGTACAAGGAATAGGTAACGTTGATTACAGCAAGATCCTCCTTGCTTGGATTGTCACCTACTTTTTTGGTCTTGAAAATGATTATATACAGATTATTGGTAAATATGACTTATGTAGTGCACTGGACTACGCTTTGGCTGGATGGGGCTTGGTTGCTCCTGTAACAGATTGATTCCAGCACATTTGGTTTTGAAAAAGCATGAGAGACAGATGGACAGACACCCTGAAAGGATGGAATCTTTGGTTAAGAAACTTCTTTGCACACAACATCTCACACAGTTGAGGTAGATGGGTAAGTATTCATGTACACAGGGGGACAAAGGGAACACTGGGGTTACGGAGTCAAATGACTACCTCTACAGTCACAACTTCATGTCAATCTCTCAGTTCCAATTTCAAATGCTGAACCTAAAAATACTGTGTTACTTAACACATCTCACTGGAGCAGACTTCACTATCTTTGGATTTCTGGTGTACTAATTAAGATGGAATGATAACCCCACTTATAGTACAAAAAAATATCAGAGGGTAACCATGCATATTCAAATATACTTTGGTATATAATGTACCTGTGTTATTAAGCCCCGGAATAGTTTCTAAACATCCTCGACTAAGACGTACTTTTACGATCCACTAGGGGGTGCAACAGGCTAAATTGATGACAGACCACTTGCAATAGTCTATCAACTCTCCATACAAAGGGGAGTTCTCTCCCTCAGTCAAGACAGAGAAGACAATGACTGAGAAGTCTCTCCCCATTTGAAGGCAGATTCTATTCTAAAATATGGGCAGCAGAAAAAATAAAGGTGTCATGGGGACCTATCCTATTGTCTTTGATAGAACACCATATGACAAGCTAGAAAAAAAGGAACATCAAAACTGGTAGGGGTTTTCATGTTCCCTGCACCAGACTGGGCCCCCTCCCTCGGTCACAGCATGCTTACAATTGTTGCTCATTAAACTTTAATTCTACTCTATTGTGCCCTTCCACCCCCTCTCCCAAAACATTGCACCCTGTTCAGGGGTGATTCAGCCACCTCTCTGATCTCCCCGCCCCCTTTGAATGCCCCTAAGCCCACGGGTCTGGCCAGGAGCGGACCCTTAGACCAGATACGCAGAGAGGAGACAGATGAAAAAGGCTCCCTTTGAAGTTTGCAAAAGTCGATGGCCTCTTTCATGACCGCCCGTCTTTCAAGTGCATGCTGTGAAGGGGCCCCCACAACACGCCCCTCCCAAGGTTAAAGACAGGAGAGGCACAAGCTAGCTGGTGGACAAGCTATCCCTCCCCACTACCCGCCAAAGCAAAACCGAGGAAACGCTAGAGGAGCCTGTGGAACTGAGAAGACTGGCAGAAGGGATGAGTCTGGAGGATGGTGAAATCACATTGAGCAGGACATAGACAGGAGTGTGTGCACTGCAGCAAGGGGAGTCACTACTATGCAAACCTCAGGAAGATGCAAAGCATGCATGTTTCCAAGTGGTCTCAAAGGATTCACACTTAAGAGCCTGAAATGCTCCGTAAGTGCATCCCTGGACACTCCAGACACTCTGCTGAACGGTGTTTGAACACAATTTTACAAGCAACCTGTGAACCTATGAGATGTCACATTACCACAACATTCAAACAAGCCTTGGCATAAGACCTGACCACAGAGACATTTGCCAATAGTAAAGAAATCCCCATTATTCTACAAAACAAAGGCCTTAAAGAGAGAGATACGTAACATCACTGGGAGTCGGGGAGAGGAAAGGGGTTTAGGCCATACATTCAGGGAGGACAATCTTAATCTTTGGTATTACGATGGGATTCTACAACTAAAAGTGCCCATCAGAAAAAAATTCAGTTTCACACAGACATACAAAGCATTATTAAATAAATACTTACAGTATATAGATAGCATAAATAAATAACCAAATAAATAGAGAGAACGGAAAAGAAAAACAATAAATACACAAATGCAGTAATAAATACATCGATCAGTTCAGCAATTGCATTTAAAATTCTTGCTCCAATTAAACTGGTTATAAGGAGGCATGTTAAAACCGTCCCTTGAGGAACTAAAATGACCTTGTTGTACGTAGCAGGACTGGAACAACAACTCATACTTCCATTGGATTTCTATAAGTAGAGCAATGTGCTTGAAATCTGTACAAAAGGGCTGAAAGAATCACATTCCTCCATTTTCTAGGCGTCTGTAAAAAAAGATTTGCAATGGAGCCGAGGTTTGTTCAGTTAAGTGTTTTGAAACATGAGTGGAAAAAATACTACACCATTACTATACATTGTGTTACAAGTACTTCTCTCCTTTGCGTAAGTCGTGTTCAAAGGGTTTTGGTTGAGTCAAAATGGCTACAGAGCTTTTGTTTGGTAGGTCAGTCAACGTCTTAAAGCTGGAGGGTTGCATCAAAAAGTCTCTGACTTGGCATCCCTTGAAATTCAGCCCTTGTTTACTGATTCTGTCCCGATTTAAAGTGAGACACACCAAGGTTGCTCCTTGAAAACTGATTCATTTAAGCTGGAACCGTTGTCAAGAAGTGTAAAATAAAAGTCAAGCTTCTCGTGACAGGTAATGATTGAAAACGGAGAATCGTAGAGAGCAAAATAACCTCCTGATCATCCAGAGTTCTGCAGTCCTGCGAACCATGTTATATGGGGACACATGCCGCATTCTTTAGAAAACGTGATGGAGCTATGATTTTGTCACAATCCCCATGTTATTCTCTGTGACCTTCGTTTTGATTCTTCAGAGAAACAAAGGACATAAGAAGATGAAGATCTGTCGATATAACGGGTGGTGAAATTTTTAATTAGGGGTTTTATGCAATGCAGTGATGCCTCTTGATTTTTCTTTCTAGGAGGGAGATGAATTAGCCCTGAGGGCAAAAACAATATGTCTCCTCCTGATTATTAATAGCCTCATAACCATATTATTCCTTGTGTAATTATTTAGTTTAATTTGTTTTTTATCTTTAACTCTGGATTGTTGGAAAAGGACCCATAAGTAAGCATTTCACTGTTAGTCTACACCTTTTGTTAACGAAGCATGTGACAAATGAAATTTGATTTGATAACCTACCATATTCAAAATGAATTTTAAGGAAATATAGAAATCAAGGGTGGTCACTGTTACCCTCTTAAAATTCAAATAAACTATTCACCCACGACCATTCAAATTATAGGAACTTGTCTCATACAAGTTCTCATATTATTCTGGGTATCACCCCTTCAATATCAAGGAGTGCTCAACTTTGGTGTGAAATGCTCTGTGATAATTCTTCATAAAAATTAAACTACGCCAACTCCATCACTCCCTCTGATAACGAGGAGTACATTATTACGCCTGATCTCTACCTAGACCAGTATATGTGCCCTCTGCTGCCACGACGCCCACCCAGCCCACATCTATCCCATCAGGCCGTGCTGCAGGACACAGCAGAGGAGGACACGCTGGAGCCCGAGGAGCCTGTGGAGGAGGGTCGGCCCTCTTCTGCCCACTTGTTGACATTGCGGCGCCGGGCGTTCATGAAGAAGTTGCTGACGGTGGAGAGCTCCAGGCCCAGCTGCTGGGAGATGGTGACCTGGAGGTCCTTGGCTGGCCGGTGGTTTTCCCGGAAGATGGCCAATAGGGTACGCCTCTGGAGGTCTGTGAACACCAGCCTGGTGCGCTTGGGGCCTTGGTTGCGCTCCAGTTTACTCTGCTCCTGCTCCTTCCGCTTGCAAGCTATAGGCATAAGAAGTATAAAAATGGGTTAGCTAAAACAGACTGGCTAGCTAACTAGGACAAATGGATTAGCTGAGAGAAAGTGGATTTGTTGAAGAAAATGGATTAGCTAAGCAAGTTTGATTCGCTAAAAGAGATGAATCAGCAACTTGTTTCACTGCACAGTTGGTAAAGTAAACGTAATCCACCAGCAATCAAGACATTAGGCTGTCACTTTTACATGCAAGTAGGCCACTCAACTTGGATAATGCTTACTAGACAACTAGACTAGGCCTAAATACTTGTTGTCATGGTTATGGACATTATCCTCCACCTGCAAAAAAATACATAAAGTAGGCTACAGATAAATAACAAATAAACAGGTTCTTCTAGGCACGCATTTCATTTTTTACTGAATAGGTCTACATTTACATTTACATTTTAGTCATTTAGCAGAGACTCTTATCCAGAGCGACTTACAGTTCATCTTAAGATAACTAGGTGGGACAACTACATATCACAGTCATAGTAAGTACATTTTTCCTCAATAAAGTAGCTGTCAGCAAAGTCAGTGCTAGTAGATGGGAAAAAAGTCAAGTGCGAGTGTTAGTTCACGAAAGGCAAATACAGTGTACACGTCACTGGGCTAGACTACTCTATTTTCTGTTGACATGTGCAGACCTGTGACAGGTCAGTGCGCCTGTGTGACACCTGACGTGTGTGGTGGGAAATTTAGGCTACCACAGGACATGCACATTAGCAAACAGGGAGTTTTCAGAATTAGCCTATGCTAGATTAGAGCATAAAATAACAAGTCAATGTTACCTCCTGCACAACAACATTGGCTACTTCAATTGACTACCTGCAGTTTTGGCTTTTGTTGCTGCTATTATTGACTATCAACGGTTTGTTAAATTAGTGTTACAGTTTTCCAAAAAAACGACACATTTACAGGTAAGACTCGGCTACAATGTTGCTTCGCTTTTATTTGGAATTTCAGTTCGACTAAATTCCAAATCGTTGTTTTCCGTTGACAGTTATCCAGGACAGAGGACAGAGATGTAGCAACGGGGGCAGAGGCTACCATTCTACAGGAATAACAGACGTTTTCCAAGGCAAAAAAGAGAAGCCAACTTGAGGCAGGAAAAATTGGCCATGCCAACCAAATAGCATCCAAATGCAGACTATAAGTAGCCTGCAAGCAATTTTTGCAGTAATGTCCCTAAATGCTTTTTGCATTAGGACAGTAAATGTCTAAGTGCAAGTCTGTGCATTATTCACAGGAGAGTGAAAAGTGTTTATGCTCCATAGGCTATTCACACACAATTGCAGTCCAGGATCATAGTATACAGTAGCCAGTGCAGTCCTCGTGAGGAAAAATAATATAATGTCTCTGAGAGAAAATGCAGTAATTTGAAATGACCCACTTACAATGTTATATTGTTCAACGTTTACATGTAGCCTAATTAGAGTGCTGGGATAAAACTGTATAGGCTATGGGCTGTGTCTGCAGTGCATCCATATGAGGATTAGATAATACAAAGTGTATGGGCTACTCTGCCCACAACTGCCCACAACTAAACATTTGACCACAAAGTAGGCCTACAATAGATACTGTATGTACTGGAAACACTACACCCACCGTTGTCTTCGTAAACTAAGACAGCCCCCCCCCCTTCTTCCTCATTTTCCCTCCTCTTCTCCCCTCCGACTTGCCTTAGTGGACACTCCAACATCATTAGTTTCTCATAAAAGTCATTTACATGAGGCGGAGAGAGTGAGTGATAATCACTTTAGGGGGGACTAATTTATTTTCTATTAAATAGGTTACGTCAGAGGGGATTGAAACAAGCAGTCTGCACTGCTCCGAGTGTTCAGAAGCCCTAAGTGGACTAAAACATATTTGGGTGACTCTTGTAATTACCTAAATGCACACTTTTAAGACATCTCAATCAGCAGTGTGTGGTTGTATTGCTTTTTTTGCTGATGGTGAAGGTCTTTTTAAAGCGTAAGCAGGGCACACCACACACACAGCGAGGCTGCCCCCAGTCTCAAAGAAAGGCGCTGAGATGTTCAATAGATAGATTGGCTTACTGTATATCTCCCCATTGAAAATCATCTCACACATTGAGGGTTGATAGGCCTGATATTTGCTGTAAAACCACAGTAGTGCATGTGATAAACGGCAACTCAAAGACAATTTATAAATATTTTATCATTAGGACATTTATTAGCAGCGCCATCATAATGACGACATTTCAAATTCACTAGGGCTAGGCCTATAGCTGAGCTCTAGTTTAGCTAATGTGAATGTTGTGCATTAATACATTGTGCTGTAATTCCCACATTCACTCTGAATTATTATCTGAAGGAAATGTTAGACTCTGGGATGTCTAACCTCTTGTCAACTTGTGATTACAGGGCCTGTTAGCTTTTAGGCATCTACAGCTCATTTACATTTCTGAGAGTTATCGAGCCATGTCTCATTAAAATCTGAACGGCCTGAAATGTCAAACGTCAATATTACCACAACTAAAATAAATATGTTTTCCCAACTGCTACATGTTTTACTGGCATTATATATTCCTACCATGTCAATAAGAAGACTGCAGCTATAGAACCCATACTGTCCTGTGCTCAGAAACACATAGTAATGAAAGCAATGAGATGAAAGTAGTGGTTAGCTTGCTTGTACTGTGGAATTATGGGTTGTTGGAGGAGTCAGGGTGTCCTACTCCTCTTTTTTTCCTCCGCCCCTCCATCCTATCCTTTTGTCCCTCCCTCACTGGCGATCATAACGCCGACCATTAAGTAAATGCTTCCTTATGCTGTAATCATGTGTAAAAGGCTTGCAATTACCATGCTATAAATCCCTGGCACTGGGGCTACTCCTGGAGACATAAATATTCCCCTATAGGCTTCTTATGATCGTGGGAACAGCCCCTGATCATGATGTATGCCCTTGTCTCGTGTTGCTGAAACGTGATCGAAAGCCCTTTCCCTACCCCCCGGCGTCTGAACCTCCACCCCCCTCCTAGCCGACCCCCTCCCTGTCTCCCCCCTCCAGACCCAGCCCACCCCCTGCTGATTTCTTGGGCCAGGGGCTGATAGAAATTATTGATTAAATCTGTGCAGCTCAGACTCCTCAACCCATAGAGGCGGGTTAACCCCTTCAGCGCCCGAATGGGGAGCTGCAACAACCCGATAAAAACAACATTGTTTGTTTGGGAGACTGTGCTGTTAAAACCATACTGGAATGTTACGCATTTTTCATATGCAAATATTTCCCTTGTGACCTTTGAGCTAGGATAACTGAACTGAATATAATAGTGTACATACAGTGGATTGGCTTCATGGCTTTCATTACTGGGGGATGGCGCAGCCACTGGACCTGAGACATAAACCGCATTGACCTTTCTTATTCATTTAGACCTTCAGTCAAGGGCTTCAGCCATCATCTTTAAAGTTAGGTTCCCTGATCCCTCGCGACTTAAAGTGTTCAAGCACCACTGTGTGGTCTTTAGCTGCACCTTGCCTTCTTCTCTGACTAAAGCCTGATTGCCTCCTCCACAGCCTGAGGTTAGCCTGAAGATGCATCTAGAGAGCATAACCACTAAACAGGAGAGAGAAAAAATAACCTTCTCCATGTAAGCGCTTCAGAATGTCTCCACATAAAGATAAATATTAAAAGACGATGACATTACATAATCAGGTCCACCATTTATCCTAAAGCTTTGCATAATAAAACATTTTGTCGAGGGAAGATAACTGGCATGATAAAAATAAACATGGAGAGCTGGCTGAGACACTGACATGCTGAAGGAGCTGGTGGGTATTTAAGGGAGAGCTGCATTAAGGTGGATCATCTTAAAACTTGAGGCGTGACGCAAACAACACTTGAGCTATCTTCAGACTAGGGAGCACAGGGCACTGTGCATTCTAATTCCAGTCTCGATCTGCCGATGTGGTCGAGGTATGTGTGGGCAAGGCGTGCTGCTCTTTCCCATGGAAATCAATAGAGGCTTGTAATTAAACAAAAGGGGGTTGGCCGGGAAGGGAAAAACAACCCCCTCAGAAAGTAGGTTATGTAGAAAAGTGCAGAGCTGTCCAAATTGTGCCTTTGCCAATAACTAAATATGCAAGTTTAGTCTGTGTCGGGGAGAAGCATTGTCAAATGTTAGTACGCTCGCAATATATTCCCCACGTAAGCTCCTTCATTTTTTATGACTAGGATTGATCTGCTCCTTGAAAATTTGAGCAGTGAGTCGTGGAAAAAAATCTATGACTGTGGAGGTAAAATAACAAGAATACTGCAGGATCATCCAAATTGTTGGGTCATCTATGATAAAAAGGTGGTGTTTTCTCAAAATGAAAAAAAGTATTATGTTTACAGATCGCACAACACCTCAGTGGCAGGGGGAAAACATTTCCTTCCTTGCACAATAACACTGCTTCAAGTAAAGATTGGATGCATTGAAGATATACTGTAGACAACAAAGCTGTCACATAACAGAAACTCTTCAAATCTAAACAAGATAATTAAATCACTTGTAACTGGGTTGAGTATGTTTAGTGTAACATTTTGTCGAACTGAGGATGTACACGTGTTCAGAGAGCTAAACAATCAAAGATCAATAATTGTGAGAGGATTGCAAGAGTGCACAATCATTACTTATGAGCCCTATTGTGCTTTTGGGCTTAATCAGTTGGGCTGCTGACAGATAGCGAAAAGCTGTGATCAACTGTGCTTGCTTACACAGCTCACAGCCCCCTGCCGACATACACACACTCCTCTCAGCCCATATCATATTACTGTGTTCACTTGGATCTCTTTCTGTGCTTCGTGTATCAAATGGGTTCTCAGTCCCTATGGAGTGACAACACTGTAACAAGGCACTGTACATTGATATGCACTTCTTCAGTGCATATCCCCAAAGAATATCAAATGTCAACCACCAAATCATGCCCTGCCTTTTAAAAATACCTATTTTTTTTCATAATGTGGTTTTATCTTGTACTCCCATTTCACCAATATTCATTTTATTTTTCCCAGATATGGGGATTTCATATGAAGTGTGGGTGAAAGCACAGGTGTATGTTTCCACAACAGAAACAACATTTCCTAACTATCTCCCCAACTCTTAACTTCAGGCTTGCACAAACAAATCGTATTTTTTGCCGGTTTCAAAAGTTCTTAAACCACCAACAATAATCCTTGTAATTATGATCTCCATGGTCCATTTAAGAATGGAAAATGTCCATTCTAATGGTTTAACTAGATCAAAATAAATGGTGCTCCTTGAATGATCTGTAACATGTCTTTTGTGAGCGCCTAAAATGTGAGAGTCATGACTGTGCAAACTATGGACCTATCATTCAAACCTATCCTTTAGGAACATAGGAAAATAACTACTTGTTTTTCATTCCTCTGAGCAGCATACAGATCTTGTTGGATTTTTTTTGAAAAACATGGAGAGAAAGAGAGAGGTGGAGAGAAATGGAAAGAGATCTTACCCTCCAGCCGCAGTGAGGCCATCCTTTGAAACTCGGGCTCCTGCAGCCAGCGGGACATCCTCTTGAAGGTCTCACGGCCAGACTTGAGCTTGCCCCAGGGCTTGGGGTTCCTCAGGAGGTCAGACAGAGTGCCCTGTGACCTACACAGCACCCTCTCTGCAAAGATGGCCTGGGGGATGCTGTACCTCTTCAGCTCAGTGATGATCCTCTGGGCCACGTCCCTGGTGTCGATTTCTTCTCCAGCCCCTCCACCTCCACTGCCCTGAGAGCTGGGCAGCATGCCCTCACTGCTGGGCGAAGAGGACGAGGAGTGGGGGAGCTCCCCAGCCTTTGAGGACTGCTGGCTGGGGTGGTGGTGGTGTTGGTAATGCTGACTGTAGATGTGAGGATGGTGGCTGGGCGCGTGTTGGTGAGCCTCCATCTTGTTCAGCTGATGGCTGACCGACGAGTCTCCGCCCAGCCCTGGAGGGGACATCTCCCTGCCGAAGTCCGCCGTCCTGCAGAAGATGTTGCCCCCGTGGACCTCGTAACCACTTGGAAGCATCTGGCCACCATTGCCGTTGGGGCTGTTTCCCAGGCTCCCGTAACCGTGCATGGGTGTCCCCAAGCCAGAGCCTGTAGAAGGTGGCGAAAGGCTCTGGCGTCATCCCCAGATCTTTGCCGTAAGGGTTGTAGAAGTTGCCACCCAGGCCTCTGTCCTCACGCATGAGAGTAAAGCTCCCGATGACATTGCTGACCGGCAGGCAGGGATGGTGGTGGTGATGGTGGTGGTGAAATTTGTCATCGAAGGGCTGCAGGGGGGTTAGGGTGGTGTACGTGCTGCCACAGCTAGATGGAGCATCTCCTCCATAGCCCAACGCTGACATGGAGTGGTCGAAACCTGGAGGTCGGTGCTCAGGCTCCAGGGACATGGAGTGCCCCCCAAGGGAGGGCCTGGGGAAAGCAGCTGAAAGGTCCCGTGAATGCAGCATCGCTCTGCCATCCTGACTGTGGAGCTCAGAGTGGATTTGGACAGACATCTCCCCTAGGCTTCCATCCATTTTGAATTCAGTGAATGTATCTTTTTTTCTATCTTGATCTTGTTGTTTCAGTAGCCTAGTTGTTGTTTAACAGTAGCCTAACAGTCTGGATGGCCCTCTTCTGTTGCACAATACTATGGATTTATTGATTTCTGAATGGATTGATTTATGAGCTTATATGCTGTCTAATTAATTATCTGATAACAACATAAGTAGTCTCTTTAAACTCCTTCAAACTCCAGGAAATCGAGTGTGAAGCAGCTTCAGTAAGATTAACTATCACATTATTTGGATTTGTGCTACAACACTCTTCTCGTCCTTTCTTTGGTGCTCGACTGTGTTCCTCGGCAGAATCGTCGCTCTTTTGCCTGCGGGAGATCAAATGTTTACTCGTCTGTATTTTAGTTGTAGCCTACTCATGCAATAGTGACGTCTAGGCTATTGTAGACTATCACCACAGTCACAAGCATTTCAAACATTAAGAGTAAATTTTCATTCATACGAGAGCCGATCAATGCATATGAAACACAAAAAAAGACATCGAGATGTCTTCACGGGCAAATCCACTCTTACAAATCACATATTGCCTCATGCAAAGTTCTGAATACTCGATGAGCGCGCACACGATTCTTTGGACATTAACGTGCGTCATGCTTGCATATTTCTCAACACAACACGGACAACGAATTGTGGTTATATGTTCTATTTAGGAGCGTTTAAGTGGTTTTGAGATATAATGACACCAAAAATAAACAGATATGTGTCCTCTTAATTGTATAATTCATACCTTATTCCGTTATATGAGCGCATCCGCGTCTGTTGTCGGTGGTCTGCATCTCTCCGATTGTGTCGCTTGTCTCTGGTCTTCCAGCCTGTCCGCGCAGATTCACACTATTGGTCAGATCCACGGAGGGATGCTACATACAATAAAACGAGAGGCCAAACAATTGGTGGTTAGGTATACGTCCTTTCCCTGTCCTTTGGTCTTTTTTAAGTCAAACGTCCAACTGTAGCCTCGCTCTTCTCTACCTAGCAGCTCTCCTCTTTTTCTTTCATTATCTCGTGAGATTTTCCTCCTCCTCTTCCATCAGTCTGCTACTTCATCGATTTCAGCACCACCAACTATTTCGCTTCTCTTCCTCCCCCCGCTCACACTCGCTCCTTTCAGTAGGCTACGTCACAGGCTTAAAAATTTGACAGATGTGCAATGAAATTCCAACTCCAATTAACCCTTTCGCTTCGGCCAACGTCTCCAGGGAGGGGGCAGGGTTTGACCAACTAGGTGAAGACGAACCCTTTCTCACAACCCCAAAGTTAAGCCTTTTTATCTAATAGCATGCAGAGCTTATGAATTATGCGAGCATCCTGACCATGGTTCAGCTATTTAATTCACCTGATCCTGGACTGCAACGGTTAGGCTACTGTAGCTCACTGAGCTAGCCTACTGTGTTGTGCTTTTGTGTCCATCCATGCTACACAAACCTATTATTATCTTTATCCTGATGCCGGACTGCAGATTTAACTGTAAACAATTGTTTTCTGTCCATATTTTCCTTTATTATTATTATTATTATTATTATTATTATTATTATTATTATTATGATTTGTACTACTACTAGTAGTAGTAGTAGTGGAGGTTGTATTATTATAATTATTATTATTATTATTGTGTGATTATTATACTATTACCCTGTTACTAATAATAACAAATGGTATTAGTCATGAATATGCAATTACAAGAATCGCATTAGTCTTATTGACTATTGAACATCTATTTATATTGACTACATGGTGTAGACTCTCACCACCCATTTTGGAATACCTAAATCCCTCCATAGGGCTCATCTGAATTATATTATAATGTCCTTCTGCTTTAAAGCTTTTTTTCATTTTTTCTCTTTTTTTGGAGATGTGAGTGGAATGTAAATCCAACTTCTTACACATAAACGTTGCCAAGTGACACGCTTGTAACTGATTCATTTAGGGAACCTCTTAATCAGCACTCAAACCACGGTTGAGCAGGCCCATTGACACCAGATTGCGCACTTCAATCTGTAGTTCTAAACAAGATCAATGAGGCCATTCGTTTAAATGCGACCTTTTTACATAAGATACTCGACCCATAGCAGATATTGCTCTGGCTTTTCATTTAACACAGCACATATTTGGTGAGTCCACTGTGTGTGTCTGTCTGTGTGTGTGTGTCAGATAGAGAGATTTGGGAGTTGAGAGAAGGAGAGGTGGTTGATACTAGGCATACTAATCATATCTAACTGTCAGTTTAATTTTCAGAGATGAGCAATTCTGGCGTTTGAAAAAAATCCGTGTGCGGTGGGACCGATGCCTTCCCGGAGCAGATGCTGCCCTATCGATCCGCGCCGAGAAAGCCTGGATGGTGGGATACATGTAATGATAGCAAGTAGCTGGAGGTAAAATGGTCAGCATCTACAGAACGAAAATAAAAAGGTCTTTTAGGAGGTCGGGGTGAAAGTTCACCTTCTGTGGCTGGAAAACTCGAGTAGGCAAGCTGACACCCGAGCTTCAGCACTCAGACGCTGGTCTGGAGTATGTGGCCCTCAACTTCGCTTCATATCCGTTATAACAATATATGTAATTGTCAGAAAGACAGTAGGCTACTGTTTTTATTTTTGTCAAATCCGTACATTGATTAAGATTATACAAAAACAACACCAGGCTATTCTCGACGAAATCAAAAAGAGACTGCTGTCCAGTTATTTCTCTCTTTGCCAAAAAGCAAATATCAATAGCCTATATATATCGTCATATGGACATTGTTTTGTTTTTGACCTATGCTGCTATCCGACTAAAACACCAGCCTACTGTCATCTTCTTTAATGATTTTTGTTTGTAAAGGCTACTGCTCACATAAAAAAAAACGTGTATTCCAATGCTTAATTCATTGATTTTTTTCTAAATCTACACACTGTCCTTACCTGAATTTTATTAGCATAATAATCACATAGCCTATTGGTTTCACAGACAGAGCTCTTGCTTTGAAGGCCTACCGAACTGGATGCCACTTTCACCTCAAATAGCACACAATAATACAACATATAAGACAATATATTATGATATAGGCCTATTGTAGGCTACATAGGCCTATTGCCATTATAATACCAACAATGATAACCATAATGATGACAACAATAAACGTGGGGATAAAAAAAAAAAAATGTATTATTTTTGTTGAACATTAAAATATCAAATATCATACCTGACTGAAAGATCTGATGGGTTTAATCAGGATATGTTGAGGCACAGATACATAATAAAAAATAAAAAAAAGTTTACTCTTATCATAAGCCTATACATTGTCATTGTATCAGAGATTTCATGCTGACCGTTTCAGCGCCGCTAAAGGAGAACAGTTCCTCGATGGTCGTATGAGATCTGTGAGGAAGGAAAAGTAGGCCCACAACTCCCTTGTTAATCTATATCTGAAAATACATTTTCAGTTTTAGTACTAGTTTCAAATCGCTCTAGCACTTCATACAAATCAGTTTTTGCTTTGCATTTAATTTTTAGTAAGGACTATGTGATGCATAGCCTACAGAAAAAGACATAGGCCTGCCCATTTCTATTTCCTAATGTAGACTAGTCGACATATCTGGCAAATGTTTTCACTTGACTTTTCAAATAATTATTTGAAGCATAGGCCTACATGCTTCAATATTACACAATAGCCTACTGAGTTTGATATGAGACTTGTGGATTGTAGCATTATGATCTTATTTGGTGGTGCTTTCATCTTGAGAACCCTCATGCATTATTAAATCCGGTATGATTTCACTTGAAAACAGAGGCATTTCTCTGCGCAAATGATGGAAAACATGAAACCTGAAAGCGAAACCGTGTCCAGTGCCTTGGTTGTTTACCTTCCAGCCCATAAGGGACAGGGCTTTGAGATCATGCATGTTTCCTCTGCTTTAGCCAGTAAGCATATAGTCCTAGATTCCTTAACATATCAAAAGTAAGCTATAGGCCAAGTGCATGAAAATGAAATCACAGGCACACAAACACACACACATGTACACACACACACGGCTTGCATCTTCATATTGACTTTTTAAGCTAACCTCAAGTTTCCTACACGCAGAGTGAATATGTTATGTGCAAAAATATCAACGCTGGACATGTGATCTGTAGGCGTGTTGCCTCACAGTTATCAGATTCCCTTTTTTTTTTGATTGAGAAAACATAATTTACGATATTTATGTACTGAATAGACTAGTTGAGTCGAATACCTTATAGGCAAATAATAAAACAAGAATAAAACACAAGGCCTTGCCCTATACTTCTGCCGATCACTAAACACTCGGATTGGCCTATTCTGCAAGAGAAACACAAACGAACACATTCGAGGTTATTACATTTATAAACGTTTTACTCTGTATTATGAACTTTATTTATTTCATCATTATTTATGCATGCCTACTGTATGTTTAATCATAAATGCAGCCAAACCATGCAAACCTTACATGCTCTCCTGTAACAGCTTGTCATTGTTCAACAAAACCTTGCATCCAAAAGTTACTTTCTATTTTCGTTGTGTCGGTATGGGCTTATGTAGGCATATCTCACCATATGCATAGGACACACAAACTTTTATTTTAACGAGTTAACAAACCATCTGCTAATAAACTGAAAGATCTTGACATTTTAACATTGTAAAAGCTATTCCAAACGTTCATTGTGCAGTCCATTGGATATATATTTTGATAGGCACACAAATATAATTTTCCTGTTGTCTATTCTCTTACTAAAATACCCCTTTCATTACATCAATCCCAGTTACACGAACTTTAGCATTTCCACTTTATATAAGGTCATTAACATGTCTGTTACTTGAAATAGGCCTAAAGAACATTTAAAAAGTTGAAATAGTTTCAATAGTTGTCTTTAAATCAAGAAAATGTCGCCAGTTTGTTGGTCTGTTTGGGCATTATGCGGTGACATAGAGGTGTATGGATGGCATTTGGGGTTGAGTTTGGGATTTGCATAACAAATTGTAGGCTATCTGTTCAATTTACATTATGGTCATCCAACTATAAAATAAATGATCTTGTATTTGGTCACATATGGGAGTGCATTTGGCCTATAAATGCTAGACTATAGGCCTATTGGAAAAAGTTGAACTGCTAATGTCATTAATAGACTAAAGTTAGGCTATAGAGGTGATAGGCCAACTTGTAAATGGGAAATATCTATCTATTTATTTGTATTGGTGTGCAATAAAATCAAGAGAAAAGTTTAAATAAAGATAGCTGAATAAAAGGTATTACGAAATAGCCTTCATTGTAACCGTAGTGCTGAGTGTTTTTTAAACCGCAGAACAATTTTAAAGCAATTATCAAATCTCATTATTTCTCAAATGATTAGGCCTACCTCATGCAACATTTTAAAAACCAATACTTATAAGAAAATACTAATTCGTCTCTAAAATATATACATGTTCTTGGTGTTGTTCTCCGAAACTGTATGATGCTTCATTTTATTGTTTTTATTTCAGTAGGCCTATATATTAATTCCTAAAACGAAAACACACCAACCAATCAATAAATCAATTACTACCATGACGCTTGATGCAAGAGAATAATCAATAATTGAATTCATTTGACTTGATTAGACTTCTAACATCAGAAAATAAAATACTAGGCTATTGATCTTTTCATCAATTAAAAGTCTGCATGCATATTCGTGTAACTTACAACGTAAGACAATTCAGTTGTTTTTAGTGTGTCAATAAATGAGTGAGTCAATAAATCCGATAGACATATAACTTGATGATCAATTGTGGATGTACTTTTAGTTGTGGATAACGCATACTTTAGAATTAAATCAAACGCATTGTGTTTCAAACGTGGTAAACCGGGCATTAGGCTTGTTTGCTGAAGTTGTGTCAATAAAACCCTACTTCTCTTAAAAATGTGTCATCTTGGAAAGCAAACTCCTATTTGCTATCCAATTTTCCTCCAATATTTTGATGAGATCCAAAAGACATATCAACTGCGTTGAATGACAGGTTGACATTAACAGAGGCTCAACATGTAGCCCAGGTGTTCACTTAAGTGCCAAAAGAGCGCGAATGTAGGATACTTACCCATTTAGAAAATAATATTTGTGTGTCCTAAGATTTTTTATTTTATTCTAAAAGTACAGCAGCATATCTTACATTAACTGTATTCTGTCATTAGCCTACCAATGCCAGTAATGATATCCTAAATGTCAGGGTCAGAACAACTTTGTGCACTTATGCTTTTATGGCATACACTATTTTCTCTATGAACATATCTAGTCATTTGACTTTAGTTTTTAAACATTTTTACAGTTTAATATTAAGCTTAGACGGCCTATAGGCAATATAATATGTTACACGTAGGCTATTTGTAACCTGTCAAACAAAAAAACAAAAAATAATAATAATTCAAACGCCCAATAAGATAAACAAAGCCTAAATTACTGTACTTTTGTTCACACTGGTCTCAATTCAATTAAAGCAATAATTATAATACATCGCAGAAATGGTCTCATTTCAATTAAAGCAATAGATTATAATACATCGTAGATTGTTTTTGCCCTAGCCTAGGCTAATAATTGAGGAGTATCGACTTTTCGATGCATCGAGTTTTCAGATTAAGACACGTGTGTGCAGCCAGGTGCAGCTGTTGGCTAAAATTATGGCATAAATGTTATCAACATGAGGGTCTTCGATAAAACAACATGTTGAGTTGTTTTAGCTTAGTTCAGTTAGCTTAGTTCAGTGTAGGCTACGTGTGTATGTGTGTGTGTGTATTCGTGCGTGTGTGCATATTTGTTGATGTTTAGCCTAATCAATATATGCATCTTGCATATTTACAAATGTAGGCCTAAATATCACATCGCTATTATAGTTAGAATAATTACAGGCATCCATTCTTTATGTTAATGACATTATCTTACTGCTAATTTTAACTTCTGAAAGAGGGAAAACGATTTTATATGCAACCTTCTGCTCGACGGGTTAGAAGGGTCGATGTAGTTGCGCTTTGTTTTACTCTCTGGCTCTGGTACACATCTTATACTAACTTTATAAGAGTTCTGTAAAGTTTGAACATTAGCATTAAACAACTGACTTTGCTTCTGCAGTTTCCTACAGGAACATATGAGTGCAGTAGAGTTAAACACAGTCAAATTGGTCTTGTGTAACTAAAACCCAAAACATGTATAAAGAAAACTGCCTCTTGTCAAAGATAATGTGATATAAATATTGCCTATATGTCATGGTTACAATCTCACCTTATTCCTCCTGGTCAATAAAATATTTAGAGCCATCTTTTTGTTGCATAACTTTAAAGCCATGTCTGGGATTTGAGAAGCTGTTCACCAGTCATTTAATGATCTTAAAGGCCCAATGCAGCCGTTTTTGTATCAATTTCAAATCATTTCTGGGTAACAATTAAGTACCTTACTGTAATATATTAAAATGGGCAAAGCTTTTTAGCAAAAAACTATTTCTCAAGCAAGACTTTTGCTAGGACTGTCTGGGAGTGGTCTGAGTGGGGAGGGGAAACTGAAAGCTAGCTGTTATTGGCAGAGAGGTTTGGAACTCTCTTATTTGTCTATTATCAATTCTTATTTCTCTATTAACCAATTTATGATGTCACCATGGAAAGCCGAAACTCCCACCCTGTCACAGTTCTTGCTTCTTGAGCCCTGTGTGAATTTGAAAGGGGTGACATTTCCCTAGCCCCATCCCTCAGCTGTATACCGAAACAAGTGGCAGGGACCCCATTTTGTTTGTTTTTCAAATCCCAGAATATAGTTTGAAAGAATCCATGCATGGTACATACTGAAATTATTTGATTATGATTATGATTCTTCTACAATAAATCTAATAGAATATCAGAAAAGATTGTGATTGCACAACACCACATTTTTTATTGCGGCCTATTGCGGCTAATACCTTGGTTGTCTTGTGATACCTATGACTATGTTGATGATGCAATATCTTTTGGTTCTTGCATATTCTATTTTATTTTCTATTCTACCTATAGTTCAACAGATTTGATTCCAAAGCAAACTCAAATGAACACCCCCCCTCTCCCTCTTTCTTCCCGACCCCCCTCCCTCTTTCGCTTCTCTTCTCTCTCTCTCTCTCTTCTCTCTCTGTCCCTCTTTCTCGCTCTCTCTCTCTCTCTCTCTCTCTCTCTCTCTCTCTCTCTCTCTCTCTCTCTCTCTCTCTGTCTCTCTCTCATGCCCCCCAACACACGCACACAAACAAACCCTGCCGTTCTATCATCTCCCTCCTTGCATGCCCTCCACACCTTTCAGTCCCGCTTGGAATAAAAACCCATTTCTCAGAAATATCCATAACCATCCTATGAATTCCCTAATCATAACTGCTTGGCAATGTATGACCATTTGCCACTGTGCATTAGAGATACCACTTATGAAACATTTACATATAGATTAACATCATACGTACTGTTCTATTTTCTATCATGATAATGCTTGCCTTGGCCTGTCAGCATGAGAGTGTGTTTCTCTTACAGCCAAGAGTGTATCAGTCTTTGTGGGTTAGCTCAGTGTTGTCCAGTCGGTGCTGTTCTCGTCTGTTTGCCTGTCAGGTCAGCACCTGCATCCATTTCCCCTCCTCTCCCATCCTCCGTTCCGCAGCCTCAACCTGCTCCGGAGCTCTCCTCAAATTATCCCCTGCTTTTCGTTCCTTGTCCTGTGTTTTTAATCCGTTCTGCATCCTCTGCCTGAGCTCTGTCTCCCTGCTTGTGGCAGGGCTCTTCTGTGTCCCAGCTGCATATGTGCGTCTCTCTCCTGCCTACCAGTTCTCTCCCTTCTCTCTTTAATCAGCATGTTAATAAGAAAGGTAACTAATCAATACATTCAATGGCCTGGCCTGGCGATTGATACCATCTCAAACACCCCCCTCACTCTCCCCAGCCAAACACACACACCCACACACAAACACACAGAGTTCAAGCACTCTTGCTACATGCGCTCACTGTGGTAATTGTAATAAATGATCATTTTCCAAATGTTTGGGGCAAATTTGGCACATCAATCTAATTACACAGTGAAAGGCTACGTTTTCTTTCTCACTCTTTCTTTTTTCTCCTCCCTATCAGTGAACTTGACATTTGGATGCCCATACTGTAGCTCTTACCTGCCCATATTCTTCATTTGTTGTAGGCTAGTAGTGTTATTCGGGCAGGGAGGCCCACCAAATCCTCAGGGCAGAAAAAGGTTGGTCTCAGAAGGGATACAAATGTTTAAGAGAAAATACACTCATACGGCTCAGGGCTTAAACAAAAGAGTAAAGAACATCCTGCCTTTTACCAAAGCAAATGCATAACAACATTCCCACCCCCCCAATATTATTAATAGAAAGAAAAACTTCCAAACCGTCCTCAGGATATGGACTCAAACACAGAAATAAAACATGTCTCCGCAACTACTGAGGCTCACATGAGAGACATGGCAGAGGATGAAGGGAAAGTCTTCATGTAGGGAGGAGGCAATGCTACATTGGCAACTCTACAATACAAGGTGGCCTTTTATGGCTGACAGTATGGGCTTATCCCCCTGACCTTAACCCAATGTGGTTTTGCCTTCTGGTAACTTCACTGCCGAAGCCAGAATGGTGTAGATCCTTTTACATCTGTCTGTGAGTTGAAATGTTTCCCTTTTTTCCCCTCTGTATCATTTTACCCTCTCACGATTTGCAATCAATAAGAAAAAGGCTGCAATGGTACCTATTGTATGAATTATTACTGACAATGTGTTCTGAATCTATTGTAAATATTTTATTATCATTTAGTCAAGATAATAACTGTATTATTAGTTGGGTTAACATGTATTTATACCATTCAATGTATTTTAGAGCTTAGAGTTTTTAATTATTCAATTACCTGCCATAAGTTCTCATCTTACATTTTTTTCCCATATAAGAGCAGCATTTAGGTATTGTAAATTCCTACTTCAGATTATTGTGTTCTGTGGGTGGAGGGTGATTCTTATTACATTGGTTTAGAAACACAACAAAGGAAATTGAAGCATAATAATGTAATACCTAAATTAATGTTTATACATTTTGAGTGCATTTCTAATCATCAGTAGCCACTGTTTTGTCTGATTAGAAATGCACTTGAATTGTATTTGAAACATGCATGTTTTAAACCTTATAAGGCTGAAGAGAACATTTCTAAATGTTCAGTAAATAGCTACCATCTGGTTGCTTGTACATTTGGGAATGTGTTCTTATATCAACAGTTTCTAGGTAAATGACTGATCAACAGAATCCAAGCAATGGTTAGGTATCAAACCTGCCTTAGCCATGTTTATGCAGTATCCTTGTTAACAAACAACCTGCACATTCACGTCTGATTCGGAAAACTGGAAGCATCTACTTGAGAGGGGGGAGTCCATGTTGTATTATTGTACCCTAACACATTCTGCAAATGTATTAGACCAGGGGGGAAAACCTATGCTGCATAAACACTGCAATGCGTATTCAATTGATTTGAGCCTAATGTACAGAAAGCTGTGAATATCACTGAGAGATTCCACATCTAAGGCATTCAACGCCGTATATCACAAATTCAGGCTTTGCAGTATATCTCTATAGCCCATATAGCCTATATCCAGTTTCATTGCATTATCTGCATGTCCGAAGCCTCCCACAGGGGCTCAGAATGACCACTGGCCCCAGTGACCCTCAGCTCTGCTGTCACCCTTCATCATCCCGTGCTCCATCTTGGATGGTGTGGTCACCTAGCAACGGAGGCCAGGGTTCGCGGCTCATGGACCAGAGGCTATTGGGAAATGAATCGATACTCCTCGGCCAAACTCGGCTCATCCCCATCCCCCCTTATTATGGCCAAATGAGTCGAGGCAGTTCTCACTTTTCTACACCTCTATTTGTGAGGATATCCTGTTACAGGACAAGAAATGTCTCCGCTTGTCAACGGCCTTCAACGAGGATGCTTACCTATGTATCTGTCCCTTCAAATAAAGGAACAAATAAAGCACATTTTTAAGGATTTTAGTATTTTTCTATCTTTGAATTGATTATGGCTTTCAGTCATATAATGCTGACCGGAGATTGTATTGGTGCAAGATCCTCTGCTATGTACAGTATGGTCAGCACAATGTTTCTGATGGCATTTAGTGCCTGCACTCCATTTTTGAGCTTTTGGATTTTCAGTTTGATTCATGAAATCTTATTAACCAGCTATCTGTGGCACAGTGGCGCAGTGGTCTAAGGCCACTAGAGATCCTGATTCGAATCCAGGCTCTGTCGTAGCCGGTCGCGACCGGGAGACCCATGGGGCGGTGCACAATTGGCCCAGGGTAGGGGAGGGAATGGTCGGCAGGGATGTAGCTCAGTTGGTAGAGCATGGTGTTTGCAATGCCAGGGTTGTGGGTTCGATTCCCACGGGGGGCCAGTATGAAAAATAAAACAAATAATGTATGCACTCACTAACTGTAAGTCGCTCTGGATAAGAGCATCTGCTAAATAACTAAAATGTAAAACTGATATGAACACAAAGATAATTTCCAATAAAGCAGAATTAATAAACGCTAATGGGATATTGGATTTGGAAATAAAGGTGAACCTGAGGTTTAGGCATATAGCTAGTGCTATCTAGCAATCCAGATCTGTTTAGCAGGACCCCTATTTATTATGAAGGTCCCCAACCTTTATAATCAGGCGAGGGTCATTCACCTTTGATCCCCTCCGACCATACTGGGAGGATGGGGAAAATTCGATCACCTTAAACAGTTTAAGACAGAAGGGCAGAGGAGGATGAAAGGTTGGGGGGAGGTCGGAGGAGTAGGAGGAGGAGGATAAGGAGGAGGGGAAACAAACCAGTGCAAATCTATCTGTTCCCTGATCAGAGCCATCAAACTGAATGGGGAGACTCAATTAGACCTGGTAGTTCATCTGTGCTGATTTACCTCTATGGTCTTCCACACTAAAAAGAGGAACACCATTTTTTTTCATCCCTGTATAAATTATTTCACAATGATTCACAGAGATTTCACCCTAAAATAACTGTAGCAGATGTTGAACATTTTAATATGGTTCGGATCATATATATGTCTTACATGTGGAATACATGTGTGACAAACAGAAGCTATCTTCATAGGACAGAGTATTCACAGTCATTAAGTGCAAATGGACCACAGTAAAAGTTTTAATACTACAAGTATCAAAGCATTGTATTAGATTGCAGATGCACACACCGCGGCAGCTGTGGCGGTAGCCATCTTTTGGAGGTTCTCCACAGATTAGGCAAACAGCTTTCGTAACTTTTGTTGGTCATCCCGATAAGAGGATGCTGCGGACACACAGATGGCTGTCCAGCGCGTGGCCGGAGGTGGGCCGTGAAATGACCCCCCAGCTGGACACTGTGGACAGGTCACTGATCTCCAATCCCCTCCTTTTGAGCCAGCTGCCAGCGGGCCATGCTAATGGTGAACCCCTCCCCCACTCAGAGGCCAGGCCACAGGGAGTGTCCAGCTGCACCCCACTCCCTGGCCTTTCACTGGACACCATAGAGCCCGAGGGGGTGGGGGCAGGGGTGGAGGCCCACAGGAGAGGCAGATGAGAGCAACAGCCACAAGGACGAAGCATGGAGGCATGACAAGAGAAGAGAAAATAACCTTTTAACCATAAAACTGAGGAGTCGCCTCTGGAAACAGGTGAGACAGTATGTGTTTGTGGGAGAGTGCGGTTCACATTGTTCATGTTCAATGTCCAGTTGAGGATAGAATGGTGGACGATACAGAATGGATGGAGGAGCCCTGTAGAAGGCATTGGCTCAGCAACACATTACATTTGGATGTGTCTGCTGCTAATGTGATGCTCTTACGACCAGTGCTGTTTCCAGTTCGATGACTTAGCATGGGCCCATCCTGCTCATGGGGTGGTAGCTCTACTGAGCTGGAGCCTGTCTGCCTACTGAGAGAAGGCTTTTGGGTTTGGTTGCCTGGAGTAATGTCGATAAATCAATAGGACATTCGTCACTGTGGGCCTGAGATGCCACATGAAACTGTCATTGATCGGCATAAGGTGTAGCGGAAGGGAGGAGGGTTGGGGGGCTGAACTGAGGTGTTGGATGGGAGGGGGAAGAGGGGTCAGTACGAGTAGTCGAGAACTCGACCCCCACAATGAAGGCCTGGGTCAAAGGTCAGGGCAGTGACCAGTAGGCCCTGAACAACACTGCAGAGCCACGTGCCCATCAACACCACTATGTCACAGCTTACAAAACAGGAACAGCCTCTCCTACCCTGCTCCCTCCCTCCGTCTCAGCAGTACACTGCAATGGTGCACTCTGACACACTACTTGACTGACTGGCACGGTACAATACAAATGTAGCCTATAATGTCACATTGTAGTTGTTTTAACTGAAATAGATAATGTAATAGTGTCAGGAAATACGTAATCATGTAGGAATTTTCATGTGATTTAATTGTGTTTAATTTTAGTTAACGGAAAGCTGCATCAACTTAAACCAAACTAGATTGAAGGAAAATCTTTAAAAATGCACTCAATATACAGTACATGGTTTTCCATAACCACTGTTTCCTCTGCCTCAATGTCCATGACCGCAGCATTGTACACCAGATCCACTGTAACAAGTCCCCACAACCAATTCCCTTCTCCTCCTGCATTTTCAGCAGTAGTTTCGATTACCGATCAATACAACAACACATGATCAACACAGGCCAGATCATGATATCCATCCCCCTCACTTAGGGCGGACCAGTGGAGCACCAGGAGCCAATGAGTCCCTTGTTTAAAGTGTGATAAGTTCAATGCACACTACAGACAGACAAGAGTATGTCTGGTGTCAAGTTCTCTTGGCATTCTGTCTGGCTCTGGTGTAGCATTTTGATCTTCAGTGCTGACCAAGAGGAAAGAGTAGGCAATCCCTCAACCACTCCCTCAACCACTCCCTCTCTCTCTCATCCTATTTCTCTCTGCTCTCTGGCCTTGCCCCTACAGTTGCTCATGGTGAGCTAATGGCCAGCACATTGATCATGCTTGCTCGACCTCCAAATTGAGGTCAACCACGAAAGAAGCCCTCTCCAATGTCAGGAATCAACTGCTGATTTCAAAGGTAATACGTGCATGATTTGCTTTTCTGAAATAATAAAATGTATTTTAGTTTTTTTCTATTGCCACATGAAACGCCTCTTGTTAAATATCTGTCCCATTACAATTTATTTAATTAGGCCTACTCAAAGTTATTAAACATTGCATAATTTCTTTAAAAGTGGAATATATATAAGTTCCAACATCGTTGCATTCATTTCCCGGACACTTTCATTATCACCATAGGTACATGAAATAGGCAGGTGTAAATAAATACATGGCAGCCTCTGTCCTTGCTCTGCGAGTTTCCATGGAAACGGCTGATAGAGTATCTTATCGATCGCGGTGTCCAGTCTGAATTGTGTAGCCCCCTGAACCGACTTTTTTTCTGCAGTGATGGGCGTGGATCAATATCCCGATATTGTATGCTTTTCTCGCCTTCCGTCCTCCGTAATAGCAAAAGATAGAACAAATAATTTGAAAATGTCAGCAATACTATTTATAGAAGCGTCTAATGATCAACTGAAATGCTTTAATTGACATTAAAACGAGCATTTAAATGTAATTTATCAAAAAAAGTGACGGATGCTCTTGTATGGCGCGCGCATGTTTTTGGGGGCAGAATAATGGTCGCGCAGCCCTCAACATTCTGTCACAGCCACTCCATAATCACCCATTTCCTTTAGTCTCAATATTTACGCATAGCCTACAGTCAGCGTGCATTCACCCAAATTTGTATCCATTTACCCAAATCGTCTCTCTATAGTCGAATGAGTATATTTAACCAACTGCTAAATAAAAGTCTATTCATCTCTTCTAAACGTCATGGTGTGAGAGGAGCCGCAGCGGACCTGGGGGAGCTCATTTAAATCTTGCCTGAGGGATCCCCCCAGCTAGGGGTCATGGTTGTAGTCATGGAGCATCGTATTTAAAGGTGGGCGCTCCTCAAGGTGTCTCTGTCGCCCCAAGGCACGGTCATCACAATTCCTAGATGGGTGGAAATGGAAGTGCAGAGTGGACAAAGGCTTTTGAACACTTCTAGAATTGTTAGCCAAGGAGCTTGGTGATGGTCAACCACCTTCAATAAAAACACCTTGCCCTTACCAATACACAATAGGCTTGTACTGTTTCACAATTCATCTTGGGGGGGGCTACTAATAAACAGCCATATATGGTATTAGGGCTAGGCTATGAAAAAAAGTAAAATAATATGGCCTATTTTACTTCCAGAATGTCAGTGAGAGTGTGTTAAGAGAACATATGATGTATAGAAGAAGACTGAAGGTGGTTTGTAAGTGGAGTGGTGTCATGCTACTTATTATTTCTAGTCCAGCACCAACCTGATATATATACAGTCTCTCCCCACACAGAGATGTCAATATGTTTGGTCTTCACTGGGTGGAATGCGCCCTCAGGCTCCCATATGAAATTAGCTGACCATTCCCATGTTGGTTCCTTTCATGCCCTCTCTTAATGCTGTGTATGCTATTGTATCAATAATTCAGCCACAATTTAGTTGTAGTTGTGCCACATGTTACGGGTCAATTGTAATGGTTAGATTGCACTGTATGCCTGATATACTCTATATAGAACTTTGGTGGCCATGCCATATCTTAGAAAAAAGGTGCTAAGTAGAACCATATAGGGTTCTTTGTTTTGTCCCCATAGTGGAACCCTTTTTGGTGCTAGGTAGAACCCTTTGCAGAGGGTTCTACTTATAAAATTCTATGTAGGGTTCTTCATAGAACCCTCTGTAAAGGGGTTCTATAATTGTTTTACATTTTAGTAATTTAGCATCATTTTCATACTTTAAAAAACAATTCATGCTGGTCCCCCGTGGGAATTATAATAATAATAATATGCCATTTAGCAGACGCTTTTATCCAAAGCGAGTTACAGTCATGCGTGCATCCATTTTTTTTTTACAGCAACCTACACATAATACCCCATAATAACAAAGCGAAAACAGGTTTTTATAAATTTTAGCAAATGTATAAAAAATAAAAATGGAAATATCTTATTTACATAAGTATTCAGACCTTTTGCCATGAGACTCGAAATTGAGCTCAGGTGCATCCTGTTTCCATTGATCATCCTTGAGATGTTTCTACAACTTGATTGGAGTCCACCTGTGGTAAATTCAATTGATTGGACATTATTTGGAAAGGCACACACCTGTCTATTTAAGGTCCCACAGTTGACAGTGCATGTCAGAGCAAAAACCAAGCCATGAGGTCGAAGGAATTGTCCGTAAAGCTCCGAGACAGGATTGTGTCCAGGCACAGATCTGGGGAAGGGTACCAAAAAATGTCTGCAGCATTGAAGATCCCCAAGAACACAGTGGCCTCCATCATTCTTAAATGGAAGAAGTTTAGAACCACCAAGGCTCTTCCTAGAGCTGGCCGCTCGCCAAACTGAGCAATTGGGGGGAAAGGGCCTTGGTCAGGTAGGTGACCAAGAACCTGATGGTCACTCTGACAGAGATCTAGAGTTCCTCTGTGGAGATGGGAGAACCTTCCAGAAGGACAACCATCTCTGCAGCACTCCACCAATCAGGCCTTTATGGTAGAGTGGCCAGACGGAAGCCACTCCTCAGTAAAAGGTACATGACAGCCCGCTTTGAGTATGCCAAAGGCACCTAAAGACTCTCAGACCATGAGAAACAAAATTCTCTGGTCTGATGAAACCAAGATTGAACTCTTTGGCCTGAATGCCAAGCGTCACGTCTGGAGGAAACCTGGCACCATCCCTACATTGAAGCATGGTGGTGGCAGCATCATGCTGTGGGGATGTTTTTCAGCGGCAGGGACTGGGAGACTAGACAGGATCGAGGCAAAGATGAACGGAGCAAAGTACAGAGAGATCCTTGATGAAAACCTACTCCAGAGTGCTCAGGACCTCAGACTGGGGCGAAGGTTCACCTTCCAACAGGACAACAACCCTAAGCACACAGCCAAGACAACGCAGGAGTGGCTTCGGGACAAGTCTCTGAAAGCCAGACGCTGGACTTGAACCCGATCGAACATCTCTGGAGAGACCTGAAAATAGCTGTGAAGCAACGCTCCTCATCCAACCTGAGAGCTTGAGAGGATCTGCAGACAATAATGGGGCGAAACTCCCCACATACAGGTGTGCCAAGCTTGTAGCGTCATACCCAAGAAGACTCAAAGGTGCTTCAACAAAGTACTGAGTAAATGGTCTGAATACTTATGTAAATGTGATAAACAAACGTATTTTTGCTTTGTCATTATGGGGTATTGTGTATAGATTGATGAGGGGAAAAAACTATTAAGTCAATTTTAGAATAAGGCTGTAACGTAACAAAATGTGGAAAAAGTCAAGGAGTCTGAATACTTTCCGAAGGCACTGTAGGTACAGTTTAAAACATTCTCATACCTATCATTTTAATAAACTTTAAAGCGTTAAAGTTTAAACATTGAGATAAACACTAATGCTTAGGCACTATTTAAAAGAATAAAACAAATATATACAATAAAAAACGTATTCAGATTCAGAAGGGTTCTAGGTAGAACCCTTCTTGCCTTCCAAATAATCCTTCTTTCAAAAACGGTTCTTAGGATGAGAAAGGTTCTAGGTTGAACCCTTTGCCTTAGAAAGAACCCTCGTCTTCCAAAAAGGGTTCTTCAGATCAAAATGGTTCTTGGTAGAACCCGATCCCTCTGCAAGTAACCCTTTTGGAAACCTTTTTTCTAAGCGTGTATGAGCTTCACACTAAAGTGGCTTGTAAAATGCATCATACTGTGGGCCTACTGTGCTTTGTGGCATGGTTCTGACACCAAGTAGCTGAGCCAAAATGCTCCACAAAGGAGAAAAAGGCTGAGTGTGTGTCATATGAACACGCTTAACTGGGGATGTATCCACTATCCACAGGACTGGTGGGTCCAGACAGGTCTCAGGGGTTCTTCCTATGCCATCTCCATCCCTGTGTTGGAGATTTGCCGTTATCTGGGTGGCTAGCTCAGCCCCGGGTGGTTACTGTTAGCTCCACACACTACAACAGAAATGGAAATCACTGTAGTGTTTGTGCATGCTGGATGGGAGGAGGGAGCAAGAGGAGGAAAGTGTCTGCCCTCGCATCCCGCTGAGATGAATACCCTTCAGCCTTGAGAGAGGAAACGCTACCAGGGCAGAAGTCAGCCTCCCGGGCCTCTGCATGTGGGAGAGAAGGAGAATCAAGGAGTCAAACTTTTCTCTCCCTCCAGCAGATTGTGTGTGAGAGCTGTCAAAGTGAGAACCTGGTGCTAAACTTCAGCTGCTCAGCTTCAGCTGTACATGTACACTGAACTTCCTGAACATACTACAGTTCACTATAGAATACTACAGTACTTACTATAGAATTCTGTATTAAACTGTAGTATACTGTACAATACTATACAACACACTAGTATCCCTTGATCATGTATAGTACTTATTATATAATTTTGTAGTATACTGTAGAGTACTATAGTAAATACTACAGTATTATCCACACACAAAAAACACTGTAATAAATACTACAGAAATGTCAGCAAAAACACTACAGTACTCAAAAACACAAAAAATAAATAACTGTAGTAAATCCTACTTTTGCCCATGCCCCTCGCCCATAACCCAATTTGCGCCACCCGTAAGTGAGAAACCTACATGCCAAGTATAGACCATATATTGCGTTCCTTACAGGTTATAGAAAAGAACAGAATCTCTGAACTATCTGTTCAGAACCCAGTCCTACCTACTTACAGGTTGTGGAAAATGTGCTCTTCTAGTATTTCTCCAGTAGGTTTCCTCAAGGAGAAAGCCTCCACTTCTATATCAAAGATAATAAAAATAAAAAAATTAACAGTAATGTCCCCCAAAACACTACAGTAAATACTACAATATACCGTACGACAGTCCGCAAAAACACTATAGAAAATACTACTGTATACTACAGTCCGCTAAACCACTACAGTAATTACTGTAGTATATACTACAATTTTTTTCACAAGAGTATTTATTCTATATTAACTGTATATACCACATTGTAAACAGGGTGGTTCGAGCCCTGAATACTGGTTGGCTGACAGCCGTGGTATATCACGGGTATGACAAAACATTTATTTTTACTGCTCTAATTACTTTGGTAACCAGTATATAATAGCATGGCGCCTTGGGGGTTTGTTGTATAAGGCAAATGTACCACGGCTAAGGGCTCTATCCAGGCACTCCGCGTTGCATCGTGCATAAGAACAGCCCTTAGATGTGAAATATTGGCAATATACCACATCCCCTCGGGCCTTATTGCTTAATAAATACTATAGTAAAGTTTGCAAAAAAAGACTGCAAAAACATTCCTACCATAGAATACACTATAGTCTTTTTTCATGTGGGATGTACTGTAGGTCCAGTTTTCTACAGTTATGCATAAAAGAAGACCTTCAAGTGCACCTGGCCCTGTTGTAGTGGCTCTATAAAACTGGCATAAGTGATTTTGCCCAAGTCATCTGACCATCAGCCTGCATTCTCCTGCCTAGCCTTGGGTACTGTAGGTACAGCAGTCAGTAGTTATTCATCATCCGTAATGTTAACGATTACAGCATGTCGATAGCAAACCCAGGAGTTAAATGAGTTTGTGCACTCAGCTACGCCTGTGCTTGAAGTTCAAGGTCATTCCCTTGATCCTGACAGAGGGATGATTCTCGGCAATGTTAGAAGCACACACATCTCGCCCAAGGTCAAGTGTGCCACTATTTAGAACAAATAGATACATAAAACACTCAGTCTTGTGAGTGGGTAAAGTATGGGCTCAGACCTTGGCCAGGGTGAAGTCAGCAGCCCCTCATTTATTCTGTCCTATGCTTGTATTTCAAGTTGACGTTGGTCTCATCAGTTAGCCTTTTACGTTTCCAAGTCGGGTTGAATGTAATTCAATGGAAAAGTTAGCATAGATTTTTGTCACGTTTAAGGACATGCTAGAGTGCAATGTGCGGAGAGATCTTAAAGGCTCCAGGTGACATATAGAGCACTTTTCATGCACCTGCTGACCAAATGTATATCCAATTTCCTTAAAGCTGTTCAGCAAAACGTACCATGACCAAGACTGCTTTTTCATAAGGCTAAAAGCATTGTGGTTGACCAAGTTGGACAGGCAGTTCGCGTGGCGAGAGGATACACTTGATTTGGAGTCAGTTAGCAGCTCATGCCTATCGTAATGGACAATGGTGAGGGCAAGTGTCTCTCCCTCCCTCCCTCCTCTTTCTCTCCTGGCGTGTTCCCCCCAGAGACACGAGCCTGGCCGGGCGCTCTGATGACCAAGCGTGACATTTAAACCCCTGCCCTCCCGGTGGCTTTGGGGAGGGTCCATCTGAGCACAGAGAAAAGGGGCAAGGCAGAAGCTCTCCCCTTCAATCTGGCCTCCTCCTCCCTCCCACTCCCCAGAGAAATCCTCAGTGTCAGAACTCAGCCATTGTAAGTGTCCTGAACTGAAGAAAGGGCCTTTGGTAAACAATTCAGCTGTCTACTCGGAACACAATGGAAGCACATCCCATTGCTTTGAGCATCTGTTTCAAGTAGGTAGCACTACTGCTCAACACTGACCATATACACAGATTCAATCTCAGAATCTGTTCTCCCTGGAAACACCTGCTCACATGGAATCTTGTTTAACTTATTTTATTCAAATCAAACAGGAATAGGCTATCACTCTGCAGACAGTGCTTTCTATGGTATCACACAACAAATCATTTTAGAGAGTTTTATTTGTGATTAAAATGTAATACAGTAGAGAAAGAAAGAAACCTGTTTATTGATGCAAGTACATGGAAGTATTTGTCAATAGTCGCATAGGCCTACAGATACTGCATCCTTTATCATCTATGCCTGAGTCTCGTCATATTCTGCAGCCACCTATCGCCCCCTTGTGGTCGTTTTCAAAACTACCAAACTACAAATTACAGTATAGTATGTTTTTTAATACTTCTGTAATGCATATTATTTATACTAGTTAAGAGGTATTCAGTGGGTTTTTCTGTAATTTAGTTTAGCTCTCCTATTATTTATTTTTGCAGACTTTAATCAATATACACTACCAGTTTGGACACACCTACTCATTCAAGGGTTTTTCTTTATTTCTTTTACTATTTTCTACATTGTAGAATAATAGTGAAGACATCAAAACTATGAAATAACACCTATGGAATCATGTAGTAACAAATCAAATATATTTTATATTTTAGATTCTTCAAATAGCCACCCTTTGCCTTGATGACAGCTTTGCACACTCTTGGCATTCTCTCAACCAGCTTCACCTGGAATGCTTTTCCAACAGTCTTGAAGGAGTTCCCACATATGCTGAGCACTTGTTGGTTGCTTTTCCTTCACTCTGCCATCCGACTCATCCTAAACCATCTCAATTGGTTTGTGGTCAGGGGATTGTGGAGGCCAGGTCATCTGATGCAGCACTCCATCCTCTCCTTCTTGGTAAAATAGCCCTTACACAGCCTGGAGGTGTGTTGTGTCATTGTCCTGTTGAAAGACAAATGATAGTCCCACTAAGCCCAAACCAGATGGGATGGCGTATCACTGCAGAATGCTGTGGTAGCCATGCTGGTTAAGTGTGCCTTGAATTCTAAATAAATCACAGACAGTGTCACCAACAAAGCACCCCCACACCATCACACCTCCTCCTCCATGCTTTACGGTGGGAAATACACATGCAGAGATCATCCGTTCACCCACACCGCGTCTCACAAAGACACGACGGTTGGAACCAAAAATCTCCAATTTGGACTCCAGACCAAAGGACAAATTTCCACCAGTCTAATGTCCATTGCTCGTGTTTCTTGGCCCAAGCAAGTCTCTTCTTCTTATTGGTGTCCTTTAGTAGTGGGTTCTTTGCAGCAATTCGACCATGAAGGCCTGATTCACACAGTCTCCTCTGAACAGTTGATGTTGAGATGTGTCTGTTACTTGAACTCTGTGAAGCATTTATTTGGGCTGCAATTTCTGAGGTTGGTAACTCTAATGAATTTATCCTCTGCAGCAGAGGTAACTCTGGGTCTTCCATTCCTGTGGCGGTCCTCATGAGAGCCAGTTTGATCATAGCGCTTGATGGTTTTTGTGACTGCAATTGAAGAAACGTTCAAAGTTGTTGAAATGTTCCATACTGACTGACCTTCATGTCTTAAAGTAATGATGGACTGTCGTTTCTCTTTACTTATTTGAGCTGTTCTTGCCATAATATGGACTTGGTCTTTTACCAAATAGGGCTATATTCTGTATACCCCGCTACCTTGTCACAACACAACTGATTGGCTCAAACGCATTAAGAAGGAAATAAATCCCACAAATTAACTTTTAAGAAGGCACACCTGTTAATTGAAATGTATTCCAGGTGACTACCTCATGAAGCTGGTTGAGAGAATGCCAAGAGTGTGCAAAGCTGTCATCAAGTCAAAGGGTGTCTATTTGAAGAATCTCAAATATAAAATATATTTTGATCTGTTTAACACTTTTTTGGTTACTACATGATTCCATATGTGTTATATTATAGTTTTGATGTCTTCCCTATTATTCTACAATGTAAAAAATAGTAAAAATAAAGAAAAACCCTTGAATGAGTAGGTGTGTCCAAACTTTTGACTGGTAGTGTATATCAGGCTTACCCTCAAATTGTTGTTATTGTTCATATCATGCTCAGATACCATGTCATCTATATTCCAAGGAGACTCCCCCAGTTTCCTTTTACCTTATAGCAAAGGGTTAACATCAGCCACGATGCTCTGTTGAAGAACCGCTAATCAGCTAGAAAACATTTGCTGCCCTTCTGGCAAGGTCAAAGGGGTCACGATCCCTGGCTGAATGTCCAGTTCTATCCCCCCGCTCCCCCCGCTCGCCTCTAAACCCTGCTCGCCTCTGAGCCCACAGGCCATGCAGGCATAATCACAGCACCCTCTGCATGCAGTCTGAGAGTCTCTCTAATCTAAGGCCCAGGGATGGGCCAGTCCATCTGTCTATCAGTCCGTCTGTCTGTTTGTCTGACAGGGCTTCCCTCCTCATCATACGAACCGCCTTGGCCGGCTCATATTGACTCAGAGACCCGGGCCTTGGCTCCACATAGGGGGAGAGACGGCCTCTGAAACCAGCCTCATGTTTGACCAGCTGATTGATCTGTTAACACTTGCCATTCGACGTGTGTCCCTGAATTTAATTTCAGAATTAATTTATTGAGACGTGTGCAGTACAGGCATAATGTAGAGTGGACCGTTTGAGAGGTAGGGGGTGGAGGTAAGTAGCATTGCAATTCAGATGTTGTCTGCTGATATTGGCGTGTTGTTTTTGATTCATTTGTGCACTTTACCTCATTTGAGGAGGCTAGAAGAGCTTCAATCATACGGTATTTTCTCTGATGTATTACACACTTGATATACACTGCAATTCAGCTTTTAGACACTAATGTGTTCAAGATCAAATAAACCTTACTATAAACTACACACGTTAAAACTGTAGCTACATTTTAAGTCTCATTAATGCTGTCAAGTAGCTAGTTGCCAATAATTACAAAGCAGTGGAGGCTGGTGAGGGGATCGTAATGGCTGGAATGGAGTGGCTGGAATGAAACACGTTTCCATGTGTTCACTCCATTCCAGCCATTACTATGAGCTGTCCTCCCCTCACCAGCCTCCACTGTTACAAAGCTATAGGAGTTAGATTGATCTTCAATTATAAACGCCACCTGTTCAATGTGCACTATTAGATTAAGTATTGGTTACAATAATCAACCTGGATACACAGATACTGTAACTACAATATAGTATAACATGAGTAGAGAGAGAGACTTTCTTACTGTCATTTTATGACAGTGGGCTGTCGATTATAATAAAAACAGTTGAAAAACGCTTTTCACAGCTCATAAAGATTGTCAATTCGCTGCTATGTGGGTATTGTCAAAGGTGCAGAGGGCATTGCACTAGATGTTGCAGTCTATTCCACTTTCCACTTGAATGTTATCTCCAGTGCCCATAAAAAACAAGAGACAATGAAATGAGGTTATTCTCCAGTGCCGAAGACAAGCCCTGTTTGGATGTAGGAGCTGATTTGATGGACTCTCCCTCTCCCGCCAGCCGGTATGGTGGAGAGAAGAGGGAGGGCCTGTTTGGATATGCATCACAAAGGCTTCCTGCAGTATTGATCTGCAGTGGGTTAAGGCAGTCTATCAGCAAATGTCCCTCTCTCTGGGAAAAACAACAGCTGATTAAAAACACACAGCAGCCAGGCAGGCAGGAGGCTGCTGATGGCCGGTTATCTCAGCCCAAAGGTCAGTGTGTACAGATATAATCCACTTTCACTTAACAGCTTAATTTAAGTCACACCTCATGCTAATGCCGCCATTTGGCTATTATTTAACAAGAAGATGATACAGTATTGTACAGATGTTTTGCGCTCATGCTAAGAACAGCATCAGGCCTTGCAGACAGGAAGCTGAAGCTCTTTGATCTTGAATTGTAGCAAGCACTTGCGCTTCCTTTTTCCAACCACGACACTAAAACAGGTGCACCCAGGTTTGCTGCTGATGTAAGCAGTTATAACTGAGGTTCAGCACTAGTGTGTAGAACTATTTGCTCTTAACCATACAGACTGAAATAAGAAACCTTTTTCAAAACTGAGAAAAGGCACTTTAATATATTTGAAAGATACATTTAATAAAATAACTTACAACAGGAGGGTACTGTATATTGATACTATATAAATGATAACAATATAAAATATAAACACAATTTTGCACAGTGTAAAGTTAATGATAATCATAAGACAAACCATGAAAAAATATATTGACTTTAAAAAAAACGTAATCCTTTGAAATAAATAAAACTGTGGGTTTCGCACTTCGCAGACCCTAATATACAATTGTAGAAAATACATTTTCCCCAGTCTCCACATCACACATTAGCATGTAACTCAACAACGGAAACTAAAGTATAAACATAAACAACGAGGTGGACTAGAAATAACTATTTCCTTTGTCCTTTCCATTGTAACGACAGAATGGTGTTGGCGGTGGGCACTACACCTTTCCTTTAAAATAGTCACACAACTAAAAAGGCAGAGATTTTGCCCAGGCAAATTAGAAAATCGATTCTGGTCTTGACAGGTGTCTTATAGGTTAGGTGGAAAGGTCAGAAGCGTTCCTTGGGTTCGCTGAACTTGCGTTTCTTCTGCACAGAGGCCTGGACATCCTGACTGCAGGGGAACTCCAACTGCGATATCTGCCAATCAGAGAGTGACAGACAGTTTACCAACTAATAAAAGAAACTCTAAAATGAATAATGATTGCCAAACAATATTCTGTATCCATCGAGATGGGATGGACTGAATGAGTCATATCGACTTGTTAAAAAACATGTAGGTCAGGGAACTTTTATCTTTAAAAGACAATTTGCTCATTATTATTACTCGTTCTATGAGTAAGACTGGGGACTGAAATCTATGATGCTCCAGGGGGCGTCTCCCACCATTTTGTCTTCGATGGGAGAGGGCTTCTTCTTGCTGACGCTGTGCACCTCAGTCTCAGCCTTTCTTTCCTGCACACACACAGAACAAAGACAGTAAATCACAGACTGCAGGGAAGTGCTTGTGAAGCTAGTCGGATACACTGGTCCCATAGATATACATCCTCCGTGGTCATTTTTACATTACGTTATACAAAGATGTCTTCCATTTGAACAGGACCAGTAGGAGTTAGATAGGGTTGTGAGTTTTGAGGGGCACTGACCAGGGTGGACCTGGTGACGCGTCCGCTCCTGGTTCTCTTAATGGCCACTTCCAGGTCAGAGGTCCTCTTTACCAAAGTGTCCATCTGAGACAGACAGGTCAATCAAACCATAGACCGTTACCTTCACAACTGGAGCAGCCCCTATAGTACTTTATATCCATACAGTACTATCCCACCTGTGTATTTGTATTGCTCTGTATCTGCATTTGGTTGATACAAGGCCTATCTTAGTACTGATTATGTAGAATGTACATTTTGCTGTGATTTTACCTGAGAGTTCTCTGTGCTCTCCTCACACACCATCTTCTCCTGGCAGTTCACCTGGACCTCTTTGAGCATCAAACATGATGGAAACAAAATAAAACAAAACATGGATTTCAGACTGCATTTGACTTCTTAAAAAAGAAGTTATCATGTTCAGCAAAACCTCTTTACACTAGGTTTTGAGAGAGGAGGTCCTACCTGAATTGTCCAAGTAAAGGTCGTCGTCTGGATTTTCCATTACTTTTATCATGCGAGTCTAAAAGTAGAAACCCCAATAAAAAATGTATATACTGTAGGTATATCCCATGGGATAGACAGCATCGCCCCCTACTGGGTTAAAACAATAGCATCCTGCCATAGGCGCCCAGTCAAATTAGCCTAGATTTATGTCAGCCTCAGGTCTCACCTGCTGACTGCTGATCTTGGTCACTGTCCCCCCCTCCTCCATCTTCAGTTCCCACTTGTCCCTCACGCATATGGGCTGCTCGTCATCAACCTACAGAGAAAAGGGGACAGCTGTTAATCAACGTGTCACCCATTAATCTGGTTGACATTACTCTCTCTTTAGTTATTTCCCCCCTTTCCTTCATACCTGCTCCAGCCTTTCTCTCTCTGTGGTCACGTCCACCTTCAGGGTGTGGAAGGGAGTGACCACCTCGCCCATGGTCAGGTTGACGGGCTCCTTCTCAAACTGCATGCTATCACAGTCCCCCTCCATGAATCCTGGGGGCTGGTAGTCCTGGGGAGTGACTGAGATATATACACACATGCAAATACACACACACTCTTTATGTGGTCTTTTAAAAACATATACTTGTTATACACTATGAAAGTAGTGCTTCAATTTGACTTCTGTAGTCCGTCCAGGTTTTGTAGGCTAAGAATGGGCTTAAAATATTGTCAAAATATATTGTCAAATTCATAAAAACGCGGTCATTTAAGATATATATTAAAATGTATGTGTTTTCATATATATTTATTTACCATATGCCGTTTTTCAACATATTTGAAGAAGCACAAAGCTGAAAAGGTACAACCGTTTCATTTCAACTACACACATGAACTACAAATCAAAAGGCACTGGTTGGCAACGTTCACTGAAAACCCCCAGCCTAATCTAATATAAAACACATCAAACGGCCTGTAACTAACAGGTTGTTACCTTCCTGTAAGTCCTCAGCTCGAGAAGGCACGCTCAGGCATGCTAACAACGCTGCAGGAGATGTAGTTCAAATGAGACTTCTCTAACTTTCGTGATGTATCTTACTTCTTGAGCGTCAAATATTTTGATAAAAGGCATCGGGTATGTGTAAATCAATACACAAATATACACTGAGTATACAAAACACCTGCTCTTTCCATGACATAGACTGACCAGGTGAATCCAGGTGCAAGCTATGATCCCTTATTGATGTCACTTGTTATATCCACTTCAATCAGTGTAGATGAAGGGGAGGAGACAGGTTAAAGAAGGATTTTTAAGCCTTGAGACAATTGAGACATGGATTGTGTATGTGTGCCATTCAGAGGGTGAATGGGCAAGACACATTTGAAGTGCTTTGAATGGGGTATGGTAGTATGTGCCAGGCGGTTTGTGTCAAGAACTGCAACGCTGCTGGGTTTTTCACACTCAACAGTTTCCCGTATGTATCAAGAATGGTCCACCACCCAAAGGACATCCAGCCAACTTGACTCAGTGGGAAGCATTGGAGTCAACATGGGCCAGCATCCCTGTGGAACGCTTTTGAGGACTTGTAGAGACCATGCCCCAATGAATTGAGGCTATATTAGGAAGGTGTTCCTAATGTTTGTTATACTCAGTGTAATTAAATGGCTGCATTTTCATGATTTTGATCATATAATCTTGGAGCACATTGAAAAGACCCGGGACATGACCCCGGAAGTATGACGTAGGATGACGTCACTTGCGCAGCGTATTGCATCACATCATCTCTTTTCTTTTAGCTTACTCTACATCACTGTGTGGTCTTTACCGTCGTCGTAGTAGGAGAGTTTCATGTTGAGACAGACATTGTCTGGCAGAGGACCCAGGTTCTGCATCAGTGTGTAGAGTTTACGCACCAGGAGGATGCTGGACTTTTTTGTGTTGCTGCAAGCCATCTTTCCCAGATTCTTGCTGTTTTTGCTAAAACAAAAATAAATGTAAAAACTTTTACACAATTAAAAAGTTTCTCTCGTCAATGTTTCTCAATGAAATTCTGCCATGTTATCATTATGTTATACACATTAGGGTTGAATATTTTCCCGGTATTTTACAAATGTTCCATCCTAGGAATAAATCACTTTTCTCTGGGGTAAGCCGGTATTTACCGCCAAAACCGGAAGTGTCATTCAAAAGCATTACAAAGCATATAAATAGGCCTATGTCTGGATTTGATTAGAGCTTTGATCGAATATTCAAGCCTGATGCAACCTGAGGCAGATAAAATACATTTTATGAGCCCAAGCCCAAAAAAGCCCAAATGATTGTACCGTTATCCAATACAGCTACTGCAGATTACATAAGACAGAAAAATATAAAAGCACATAGATGCTCTCTTGGGTAAATAAATGAAACAAGCTCCAGTAATCTTTTTGAGTGTGAACTGTATTACTGTACTGCATTGTATTATACTGTATTATATGGACTGGAATTATGCACTTCATTCAAACCATGATAAAGCACGGAGAGAAAATGTGATTCTGGTGCAGCACATGCGGCCTACAAAGTTACAAGTATTTTTCATTATATTTCCCCTAATGTTATTAGCCTACCTCTTCTTTCTCTCTCTTTTGTTGCTTCATTCCTTCCTTGCTTTAAATTAAATATGTTTCATTGTCCTTATCTTCATCATTCTAATGACATATTTGAATAATATAGGACTAGAATGAGATGCAAAAGGCTTTCACTTCTCTTCACGAGGATTGAATGGTTATGGGTCTGTATAAATAACTGCTATAGCCTACCGCCATCGCTCGTTCACTCTTCTTTCAAACTACCCACGAGTTCTATTGGGTGCTGTATTTAACATTCAGCAAACAAGAGCTTGTGTCCCTCTTCGAATAGTCTATTGGTATAAGAAATGCTAAAAAAAAATAATGTCCAGCCACTATTCTAGTTTAGCTTTTCCTGCATGGGACTCCAAGAGCTAAGGAGCATTTTTTACAGAGAGAGGCCAGCGGAGCACAGGTTTTTGCGCAAGAGACAGAGGCTATAAGTTAGAAGCTTATTATGCATTACCCATCATTCATTAGCTAAATTTAAGGCTAATACTGCATTGGATTTATTACCTGAAAGAGGTAGGCTAGCACATCTATAAATAGGCCTATATATATCAATCTTGAACAGGATTATCTATTTTGGATGCAATTTGAATGGAATTGATGGAGAGAAAGACTGCGAGAGAGCGTTCACTCGTGCACTGATTTAAAGCAACGATTTAGGAGTGTTTTAAACTCGTCAAATAAAAAAGAAAAATCATCTTTACAATAAAAAAATATGGTGATCCCCGAAAGCCAGATGGAGATGGGTAAATTAGATGCGCATTCGGTCTTTATATTACTGTAGCATAGGCTATGCTGCAGCACATGTAGGTCTACCTGTCACAATAAAAAAAGTTACCATGATGAGATGATAGGTCTACATACTGAGATGGGCTGTTGGTCCCCACCCAGAGCATTGATGATTCATCATGCAGTGACCAGAGGGAAGGCCTTAGAGAATCCAGATTTAGACATCGCATTTAATTTAACAGTTCCATTTCACGTCAAGCTGTTCATATAAATAATTTATTATAATTTACCAGTTTCTCGCTGTTATTTATCCCGGGAAAAGGGAGTGGTTTTGGCGGTAAATCTTGGTAAATCTCAGTAACCGGGTTCCCGCCATTCAACCCTAATACACATTCACAACGCTATACCTTTCAAAGTCAATTTTGGGTCCCTTTTCAGTGTATTCGACTTTGAACTGGTAGCATTCAGTAACCTTCTGCAAATTGTAAAGAAAGACCAGTGTCACAATGAGAAAAGGCTTGATTCAAGAGGTTACATATACTGTAGATCTTGTTCTAGTCCAGAGAATCAAAGCATTACTATGATAAATACCTATGGGGTTAAAAAGTTGTCTATTACCTTTGGATTCTCTGGGTCTGTGTATATCTATAGAAAGTGGAAGGAGAATACAAACTTTAGCAACGGAAAATTAAAATGCTTTATATGCTGAAGAAAATATTCGATAAGATATACTTACAGACATAACGACCGTCCGCAACTGTTGGAATACAAGACATTCATTATATGTAATTAATTCACATTAATAACATGCATATAATAAATAAACAACTAAATACTAGTATCTCACTTACGTATTTTCTTTGAAGGGCATCAAAGCATCCCTGCATCCTGGGAGGTGTATAAAAGAGTCTTAATTAATCAACACTGAATAAATGATCTAACCAGGATAAAGAGAAAGGATTTGGCCACAGAGAAAACACTGTACTGGAATTTCCCACTGAGGCTTGGTGGTGTATACTGACCACTGTACAATCTGACTGGCACCAGGGCAGGTGCGCTCCTCCCTGAGGATCATAACTTTCTGCTCTGTGGCATAGAGAGGGAGAAGAAAGTGTAAGGCTACTTCTTGAAGATGTTGGCTAGCTACAGTATCATGATTTAAATAACAATAGAGTACATTTAAAAAGAACATAAAATGCGCTTTACCTTCAACATATTTTCTCCCATAAGCTTTTTCTGGGAAAAGACCCCTGAGATAAGTGATGCTGGAGACTGCAATGGCCAGCAGTTTCTTCACAACAATCAAGGACTGCTGCTCTGTTGAAACTACATTAGGCAGCAACTGGGTGCCCTATAAAAGATAACAAAGACAGGCTCTTACACCTTTGAATATTTTTGAATAAATAGAATCATGTAAATATTCATAGAACATGCTATTAGAACATGCCATCATAGAACATGCCATTTGCTAGCTTTAAAACAGCAATACAATAGGACCAAGGTCGCCAGAGGTTTTACCTGAGCAGCCCGCAAACGTTGTTCACAGGCCATGGTAGTAATAGTTGATAACCACTTGTCAAATCTACAAAATAAAGATGAATCAGAAGCCAGGTAGCTAGCTATCAAGGTAAAGCTATGTTAAAATATGTAGCTAGCTAGCTAACGTACTAGCTTACACAAATAGATACATGAATATTTGATATTAATCTTGTTAGCTACCTAGCTAACGTAGCTAGCAGTACACACACCTACTGATGACACTGACTTTACTCTACAACACATTGTGAATGTGTAAATGTAATGTGAATAGTATGAAATTGCATAACTCACATAGCTAGCTATTACTACCTAGAAAAAGCGCAGTCACACAACCTGGTTTTTGGTTGAAAAAATAATAAGCTAGCTAGCTAGCCAGATCGAATTTACTAAGAAACTATTGGACCGTGGGCCAAACACACACACCAAACACACGCACACGCGCACACGCACACGCGCACACGCACACGCGCACACGCGCACACGCACACGCACACACGCACACGCACGTAAGCGCACGCACACGCACGTAAACACACGCACACGCACACACACACACATACGTTTTTTCTCGAACTACCCGCCAAACCTGACAGCTGAAGTAGCCAATCAGAGGGCAGCCTTAGGTAACGTACATTTCTTGCCACCACAACATGCATTGAGTGATTTGTGATATCAAAGGTAGTGATATGTCCTGGCCGAGGTAAATATCAGTTTTAAATGAAGTTGTTAATGTTGTGGCACTGTATGGAATTTGCTCTGTTGTTGGTGTAGTTTGATGCAACGCTGCGCACAGATTGAATATTCGCACTCTATTGGACACAGCACTGTCAATCCGCATCGCTCTACGATTAGTAGCATTTTTCATTGGCTCTCCTGGTCTCTAATACAACGTGTTTCCTTATACCATTGGTTACTGTATATGTCTGTCACAAATGGCAATCCCACATGTTTTAGCCTTTTTTTTTTTTTTTTGTCGAGGAGCCTTGTTCACAAGAGACAGATTAGATTTTTGCTAGCAGTGGAAGCTAGAAGAGCACCCCTGCGTACATTCTAACCTGCGTTTTCAAGCAAATCAGACTTCCAGTCCATTATAGCTGCGTAATGACGTCCGAAAATCTATCAGATACTCAGATGGAATATGAGGATGAAAAACAGGTGGGTTTAATATCATGACACTATCTTGAGTTGGCCAGCTAGCTATAACGCTAGCTCTATGTTTGTTGGAACGCGTTACAAGTGAAGTGTTTGAATTGATAGCTAGCTAGTTAGCTTTCGTTATGGCATCAAACCTTTAAACGTCTCGTTTACAAGCAATGACAGTGTGTATAAATCTTTTGGAAAGGTCTTGAGTAACATTTACGTGTCTCTCGATAAGCAATAATAACATAGGTACTGTATATTATTGAGTTTTCCTTTGTGCCATTGGCTCGCTAGTCCACAGGTTATGAGATATGCCTGGGCCTCATTGGTCTATCCTGACACTGCAGTAGTTGAGCCTGAAGTTGAATCTTCCGGCTTTCGAGACTGTCAGGCAAACAATAATATAGTAGCCTATCCTTTGAAATCAGTGTTTCAATGGAAACCAGGGTCAATCATCACAGTCACTTATATGCTAGCTGATCAGTCACACAAAGCTTATAAGGATTTATAAGCTACATCTATTGATTCATAGTCGTTTTCAGTCCCCTATGCTTTGTGAATGTTGTTATTTAAAGTGTTGCACTGATATTAGGCTTAGCTATATATAATATAGGCTTATCTATATCAATATGTGACAGCTATCAAATGGAGAACACTGATGAAAAGGCACTTGTACAGGCAGCATCCTGATTGGATACTGGTGAAGGTCAGAATTCAGGTGAGTCAGTTGACAAACCCACTGGTCATATCAATATGCATTGACTAGCATGTCTACATAGGGAAGGTACTGATACTACACGTTGTCTTATCAATGCTAAGGGGTGCTATTAATACAATGGTATTTTGATACAACGGCAAGAAGAGAAACCTGTCATGTGAGAAAATAACATTTCATGGTAGCTAGCTACTATGGGGTCTAGCAGTTTGGAACTTTTTGAGGGAGTGGAAAGTATCCGGTCCACTCTTGCATTTTCCCTCATTGGGGCTGAATATAGCAACTTTTACATTTTCGTTATGGATCCAAGTGAATCAGCAAGGGAATCTGTTCATCGGCTTCTCTACCTTGAGTCACTTATTATCCCTGCCCCAGAAAGCTTTGCGTTCACTGTCCTCTGCATGGAATGGCAGATATTCTCCTGTACTTCGATTGCAGTGTTTTGTGGGTTTCTCAATGTTTTCTTAGCTTTATTTAGCCAGATAAGTTACAATGTGTTGTAAGTTAACAATGGGCAATTCCATGTCAACAGTGATGCTGAGACTCCGATTTTTCCATTTAAAATGTATGCCAAACTAAAAACCAATGATTGCACAATTAAATTAAATAAAAACATACATGCACAAGGACTACTTTCCACAGAAAATTTGACAAAAACATATTTACTTGAAGAACAGTGCAGATAGAGGTTGGTAACAGAATGACGGGTTGTGCTGTTTGAGCTGTCATTCTGTTACCAAACTTTGCATCTGCACTGTTCTTTAAGTAAACATATTTTTATTTTTTATTATTCTGTTGAAATTGTTAAAAGTATTCCTTGTGCATGGAGTTGTATGGTTTGTTTAGCTTTGCAATTGGTTTTTGTTTGACATACATTTTAAAGTGAAAGATCAGTCTTAGCTTCACTCTGTTACTGTGGAATTGCCCCAATAGAGAATACATATTTTGCTGACTTCTGCTCAGAGTCTACCTGTACTGTGGACAATAACAGGGTGTGTCCTGTTAACGTACTTTCCACTGGCCTCGTTCCATGGACTCCACACTGGCAGAAAAGGGTAAACCAGTTTGTCTAGTGCAGGAGTTGTCTCCAGTAAACCATAGGCTTACACCTTACAAAAAGCTTTAGCATGAAGGTGTCATGTGAACACTAGAACCACTCTGCAAGCTCTGTGTACCTAGACTTTGGTCAGCAATTACTCAAGGTCTGTTTCTGTATCATATTTTTTCAATAACCATAAAGTAACGCCACCCTTGGCTTGTACATATTTGCAGACAAACGGCTTTATGAGGGGAAAACAATAACATGTCAGTGATGGGGTAACAAGGCTGTTTTGTCCACATCAGCTGAGGAAAAGTGTGTGAGAGAGGGGGAAATAATAATGTGAAGCTGCTTTCTAGTCACACTTAATTCTTACTCAATTATAATACTCGTCTTCTGAGTGAGTTGTTTATTACAGGCAACCATAAGGGCGTGAGAGATAGTGTTGCAGGAGAGCATGCAGAGTGTGTGACTCATACTATGAAGACGCTTCAACTCCCTCAAGTCATTTTCATGGCATTAGCCAACTTCACAGCTGAAATGAGTAGGGTTAGGCTATATGATTCAGATGCAATCCTTTCTGAAGAGCACAGTGCCAGCCCAGTAATCTTGTTGTTTTGTCATCATCAGACCATCTTATAACCTTCTTATTAGTTTTAATGTCACAAGTACAGTGAAATGCCTTTCTTCAACCACTAAATCCAACAATGCAGTAATCAATAACAATGTAATACTAAAAATAATATAAGGTAGAACAAAAACACACAAGAAATAGAAATAAGAACACGAAAGTAAGTAAGAATACTATATACAGGGTCAGTCAGTTCCAGGACCATATTTACAATGTGCAGGGATTCTGGAGGAATAGAGGTAGATAATTATAGGGGTAAGGTGACTAGGCATCAGGTTATATTACTGCATATCACAAGGCGTTGGACAGTTAAATGGAGAATGTCTATTTTAATAGCCTATGCTTTTTCTTCTCTGTGCATCAAGGCTGACATTATGATGAGGGATATATAAGCGTAGGTAACATAGGCCTACTGTTTTGATGTTTCTCCTCTTTAGCAAAATTCCTTGCGCATAGCAAGTAGCACCCATATGACGGCACATCGAAATGTTTTCTTTGTCTGGACAGGACTCTCAGGAAAAGAATGCCAACCTTGTGAAGGGCGAAGAGGTCAAGCTGAAGGCCAAGTACCCCGGCCTGGGCCAGAAGCCCGGAGGCTCCGACTTCCTCATGAAGAGGCTACAGAAAGGGGTAAGTGGAACCCTTCTCCTGGAGAGCCACAGAGAATACATGCTTTTGATTCAGCATTTTAGTTTAGTGCTAGGCTGGAACAAACGCCTACACACCTTTGTTGACCACTTGACTAGGAAATCGCATAGGCTTCGAATAGTCCTCTTTAAGACATTTCAATACGTTCTGCATTTATGAGGATCTCAGATTGCATTGGCATGTCTGTGACAGTAGCTATGTTTCCATGAACTTGTCCAGTGATTTTTTTTCTTTCTTCGACATTTAGAAAGTTCGCAAAGAAAATAGATGCGACAATTGCCTGCTAGGGTGCGTTTCCATTTAACTAAATTGTGTCAATAAAAACAGCTGGACGTAATGACCTCACACCTAAAAATTACATGTAAAAAATTGCAGAAACCTACAGTTTCGCATAACAATATAGTGGTTGAAGTGTTTCCATTATCCATTTAGGCAAATTGCGCATTAATAAATTGGTGACAGCCTGTATGCCCTCCCACATATCTGTTTCATGTCTCGGGTATAGCCAGCGAAAGCCAGCATGTATAGAATGCAATAATTTACTAATATTTGCCATATTCTAATAATTATCAAATGCCAACGTATCGCCACGGTCGGAGCCATGGTGAAACTAGATCTGAAATAATTGGATGTTGAAACTTGCCAACCAGAAAAGCAAGGCAAAGCAATTCAGGCATTCTTGAAAGTCAGGACAATCCTTGTCCTGCAAATAAACATTTTTTTTATAGTTGAAAAAATTTGATTTTGCAAGCAGTAGACATTTAGAATTAAATGTGGTGTGGAGCTTTATAGTTACTCGTGACATCACGTACCCCACATACAATCATCATTTATTCCAAAAACATTGTTTCCATCATCATATGTCGCAATAAAGAAAGTTAGACAAAATAAAAATCCTGTCGAACGGATAAAAATGTTGTTGATCTTTAGAACGTTTCTCCTATATCTGCCGTTTCCATGACACGTCGCAATGATTATTTTTGCAACATTGCTTTTTTCGAATAAACCAGGGTCATTGGAAACCTACCTATTGACATGAACTAGCAGAACTACACCAGACAACCTGAATTGAATTCCTTCTATCTTGCCCCCACCTAGCAAAAGTACTTTGACTCAGGCGACTACAACATGGCCAAGGCCAAGATGAAGAACAAACAGCTGCCCGTGGCGGGGCCCGACAAGAACCTCGTCACAGGGGACCACATTCCCACGCCACAGGACCTGCCCCAGAGGAGGTCCTCCTTGGTGACCAGCAAACTAGCAGGCTAGCCTAGCCTCCACCCATCCACCAGGCCCCTAGCTAACGTCCCTCACCTGTCCCCCAACGATGTTCTTCCCTAGTCATCTCCAGGCTCCACTTGGCTTTAACGTATCGGGGAGAGCTGTGAAAGTCAGTACATATTGCTTGTATGTGGGTGGGGAGGGGAGGGGAGGTGAGCTGGAACCTTATCTACCATCTCTCCACACAGCTCTGCCCTCTGCACACTCTGCTCTACCGCCTCCCTTATGTCTTGGTTTGGTGTTCAGAGGTACATAAAGTAGATGTGACATCGGGGAGGCTGAGTTTAATGCACTTTGTATTATGTACAGTACGTTTTTGCATCCCGAACGACACCCAAATATGTTGTTGACGAGGGAGTTAGGAACCATGATCGCTCCACATTTTTCGATGTTGTGTTCTCGTCAAAGCTGGGGGTAGATGTTTGCGTATTTTGCTTGCACACCAAATCTGGGAGGGAAGGGAACCATGTTGAAGTGTCCAAAGGAAGGGAGTGGTAATCAGAGGGAAATGTGAAAACTGATTTGAGGTTTCCTTTATCTCATGTTTTGTCAAACAAAAATCCAAGGTCGTCCACGCTGACCTGACCAAACGGATATGAAACTGCACATTGTCTGCTCATGTCGCTTTAATTCTTGACTCCCTGTTGCTCTTCTTTTTCTAAATATGCTGCATGATCGTAACATGTAACAAAATGTGCAAATCTGGAGGAGTTAGACGACTGATAGGAAGTAGCAAGCAACCAAATGGAGCCCTGGAATGTCCATGGTCACTGTCCACTCCTTCCTTCCTTCCCTCTCAATGTCCTGACAGTCCACACACTCTGTCTTTAGGCTGCCCATGGCGAAAGCAATGCCACAGCAAACTGAATACCCATGTGTCATTTTAAGGCTGGGAAAAGAGGCAACTGTTTAATAGTAAATTTCAGTTCTGTGGCTATTACATCAAAAAGCCTAAAAGATTTGTTGGGGATAAATTCAATGTATATTTCTGTATTATGTTGAGAAATTTGACATTTGGTATGATTTGTGTCTTTATAATGGGTTATTGTTTGTTCATTGTCACTTATTAGCCATTATTTACTAGAATCTTGCTCTTTTCACTGTTAATGGCAGTTCCTGTTGAGAAATTCTTCCAGTAACAGAAGATTACAGCCTAGTTCCCAATTACATTCGTTGCTAAACCTCTCCTCAGGCTCTCCTTCAAATTCAATGTACCAGGAGCCTCACAGCGTACTGCTAAAGCATATAGCCTTAAGTATTGACATTCTAAATATACAAATCTGTGATGTCAGTAATGGGGTAAACAGTCGGCCACCTGATAAACTGGCCCTGACTGGACCCTGGCTCACACAGACCTAACTGGGACACACAGTGTGCTTTAAATATATGCTCACTTGACACATGGCAAAGGGAAGGGATTTTATGACATGAGGAGAGGGGGTAAAGTGTGAGTGTGTATTTAGTTGACCCTGCTCACACCTGTTGGGATGGTTCAACTTGCAGGTGTGTTAGATAAATCATACAAAAGTGAAATGCATGCACCCTGGTTTAAAGGTCAGAGGTTGTAGGCTATGTTATCACTGAATTAGTTGTCCTATCTCAATGTATCACACACTCCACACAAATGCTAAAATACACACTTGATCACTCCCATCTTGGGAGGTTTAGACACTGACCTGTGTCAAATTGCAGGGAAGAAGATAATTGGCATTGAGTGTGGTTGTCTGGGTTAGTATGAATGTGCTGCTCTTCTCTGTCCCAGCCGGTGTAAATAGACTTTTGGGGGTGAGGATTCTTTATTTTTATTATTGATTTCACTACTTGTAGTTCTCTGATTCAGTGGTTCCTTTCTCTTGTCAGTGAATACACTACTTCTGCTTTATCAATTTTTTTTATACAGAGACAAATTAATCTGTATAATATGAATGTGTAAATGCTGCTGATTCAGTTGATGACTAATCTTAAACTAACATATTACCCCATAAAGAACGTCTGTCCTAGGATTCAAACAATCGGACCCAAGCCTACCATGAATAATGTCTGCCAATGGGAGACTGACTAACCACTCCAGGGTTGGGGGTCTAATTCCATTTCAATTAGGATATTAATTGAAATTGTACCCATGATCAATGCAATCCATTTTGGGAACTGGCCAGCTGGAGTTTAAATGGGATTGACCCCGACTTGTTACTTGACTTTGAACAGAAAGACTGTGCAGAATCCTAAATAATTGTAGCCTGCCATTCCAGGCTTATTCAAGTGTCAAATAATATAACTGGATATGCTGAAATGAAGGTTGTTCAAACAACAGGAGAGGAATTCTTGATTGCTATGTTTTTGTGCACTGTCTGGCTTTGTATGGAGCAATGCAATGAGCAAGGTATGTTAAAATACCAAGTGTCCTGTTCAACCATGATAAGTATATGCCAGAATGTAAGCAAATTTAAAATGACCGTGTGCTCTAAAGTACCTTGTGCTGCTTACCTAACCTGTTTTTGTTTTGCATACAGTAAAGATGTTTTAGTGTTCTCTTACTCACTGCATAACTACAACAAAAGTTTATCCTGGCCCAAGATAACTGCAGGGATATCTGGAGCACCCTTGCTCCCAATAACTGGTGGGTTTACATAAGGATATGCTGATTGTGGAACAGGAGACAAAACAAAATATTGATTTTAAGAAATTAGAAAGTACATGAGTACTAATTATGTTTCAGTTGTGTGGAAGTAGTGCAGCGAATCTGTCAGTATTTGAAATAAACTTTTACATGAATATGAATTACTTTTTGCTCTTTTCAATTATCTTCTCAAGTGCATTATTGATTTGATCACCAGTCCTGGTGAAGTTTACATCAGAAACCAATAACCAACTGTCTCTAGCTACAGTAATATTTTCAACCACACAGGGCAGGATACCTCCACTTTATACAGTGGGGGGAAAAAGTATTTAGTCAGCCACCAATTGTGCAAGTTATCCCACTTAAAAAGATGAGAGAGGCCTGTAATTTTCATCATAGGTACACGTCAACTATGACAGACAAAATGAGATTTTTTTTCTCCAGAAAATCACATTGTAGGATTTTTAATGAATTTATTTGCAAATTATGGTGGAAAAGAAGTATTTGGTCAATAACAAAAGTTTCTCAATACTTTGTTATATACCCTTTGTTGGCAATGACACAGGTCAAACGTTTTCTGTAAGTCTTCACAAGGTTTTCACACACTGTTGCCGGGGTCGGCAGGTAGCTTAGTGGGTAAGAGCGTTGTGCCAGTAACCGAAAGGTCGCTGGTTCTAATCCCCGAGCCGACTAGGTGAAAAATCTGTCGATGTGCCCTTAAGCAAGGCACTTAACCCTAATTGCTCCTGTAAGTCGCTCTGGATAAGAGCGTCTGCTAAATGACTAAAATGTAAATGTATTTTGGCCCATTCCTCCATGCAGATCTCCTCTAGAGCAGTGATGTTTTGGGGCTGTCACTGGGCAACACAGACTTTCAACTCCCTCCAAAGATTTTCTATGGGGTTGAGATCTGGAGACTGGCTAGGCCACTCCAGGACCTTGAAATGCTTCTTACGAAGCCACTCCTTCGTTGCCCGGGCGGTGTGTTTGGGTCATTGTCAGGCTGAAAGACCCAGCCACGTTTCATCTTCAATGCCCTTGCTGATGGAAGGAGGTTTTCACTCAAAATCTCACGATACATGGCCCCATTCATTCTTTCCTTTACACGTATCAGTCGTCCTGGTCCCTTTGCAGAAAAACAGCCCCAAAGCATGATGTTTCCACCCCCATGCTTCACAGTAGGTATGGTGTTCTTTGGATGCAACTCAGCATTCTTTGTCCTCCAAACACGACGAGTTGAGTTTTTACCAAAAAGTTATATTTTGGTTTCATCTGACCATATGACATTCTCCCAATCCTCTTCTGGATCATCCAAATGCACTCTAGCAAACTTCAGACGGGCCTGGACATGTACTGGCTTAAGCAGGGGGACACGTCTGGCACTGCAGGATTTGAGTCCCTGGCGGCGTAGTGTGTTACTGATGGTAGGCTTTGTTACTTTGGTCCCAGCTCTCTGCAGGTCATTCACTAGGTCCCCCCATGTGGTTCTGGGATTTTTGCTCACCGTTCTTGTGATCATTTTGACCCCACGGGGTGAGATCTTGCGTGGAGCCCCAGATCGAGGGAGATTATCAGTGGTCTTGTATGTCTTCCATTTCCTAATAATTGCTCCCACAGTTGATTTCTTCAAACCAAGCTGCTTACCTATTGCAGATTCAGTCTTCCCAGCCTGGTGCAGGTCTACAATTTTGTTTCTGGTGTCCTTTGACAGCTCTTTGGTCTTGGCCATAGTGGAGTTTGGAGTGTGACTGTTTGAGGTTGTGGACAGGTGTCTTTTATACTGATAACAAGTTCAAACAGGTGCCATTAATACAGGTAACGAGTGGAGGACAGAGGAGCCTCTTAAAGAAGAAGTTACAGGTCTGTGAGAGCCAGAAATCTTGCTTGTTTGTAGGTGACCAAATACTTATTTTCCACCATAATTTGCAAATAAATTCATAAAAAATCCTACAATGTGATTTTCTGGATTTGTTTTCCTCAATTTGTCTGTCACAGTTGACGTGTACCTATGATGAAAATTACAGGCCTCTCATCTTTTTAAGTGGGAGAACTTGCACAATTGGTGGCTGACTAAATACTTTTTTTTTGTATGTTGATACAAAATGTATGTTGATAAATGACAAACTTTAAGCATCAGTTGTCAGAGCACCTTACCGATCACTGCACCTGTACACAGCCCATCTGAAATTAGCCCACCCAACTACCTCATCCCTATATTATTTATTTTGCTCTTTTGCACCCCAGTATCTCTATTTGCACATAATCTCTTGCACATCTAGCATTCCAGTGTTAATACTAATTGTAATTATTTTGCACTATAGCCTATTTATTGCCTTACCTCCATAACTTGCTACATTTGCACACACTGTATATATATTTTCTGTTGTATTTTTTGACTTTATGTTTTCTTACCCCATATGTAACTCTGTGTTGTTGTTTTTATCGCACTGCTATGCTTTATCTTGGCCAGGTCGCAGTTGTAAATGAGAACTTGTTCTCAACTGGTTTACCTGGTTAAATAAAGGTCCATGATCACAACCCGTCATTTGCCACCAGGGGACAGCAGAACTCCGCATTCGTTATTTATCAACGGTCTCTGAAGGGCTACAGCAAAGTGCACACACTGTCCTCAGCCATGGCAAACGTAATTTGTTTTATTTATCTGTACCGCTCAATGCAGAGAAAATGCATTTTTATATCCTCTCTTCGTGGAGGTATTTACCTGAATGTTATTGGAAAGACATCCCAGATAGATTTGTAAAGTTACTTCAATGGGGAGGCAGAGTCGGAAGTCATCATAATCCCTCCCACTTTTCCTCTTTTAAAAACTATCCGATAAAAGGTTGGTCATTTCCGCTTCAGACTCACTGTTGTAGTTAGCAGTCAACGATGGGGGATATTTGAGCAACGAAGTAGCTAAGCGCTAGCTTTTCGTAAAAATAACAGCTAGAAGCGTACCTTTTATTTTATTTATTTTTCAAACGCTTGTTTCTTTATCTAAACGTTACGTCAATATGAGTATGTCGATTACACGAGCCACAACTACGATGTTGAATTTTCAAAATGGAGTCGTCGGAGGATCTTCGTACCCTGCTGGTGCTAGCCCTTTGTACTATTTCGGCGCGACTGGGGCCGTATGTGCTGGGGCGTCACCGAAGTCTAAAGTAGATACTGACTTGGGAAATGGGACTGGCGATACTCCACCACGACCCACGAAATTAGGAGTGAATGTCGTGAAAAGCAACGTCCTAGATAATCATTTGTCAGACCGAAGCAACAATGACGACTCTGACGACTCTTTGCCGTGCACTCCCCAGATGGCGTCAGAGTGTGGGCCTGAAATATCGAATTGTCCATCGGGCGATGAAGTATTGGAACATGATACCAGACAACTCATTGAGAACGTCTTGGGGGACTACACAGGACTGTCTCCGCTTCGTTGGAAGCAAAGCAAGACTCTTACGACGATGAAGCGAGTGGTGGAGGATGTAATAGCGAAGCACCGATACGCATACAATGGTACGTAGATGGTATCGATAGATCCAAATCACTGGCACTAGCTAGCTATATCCTAATTTTGTGTTTAAAGATGGTATTGAGCTCATCATGCGCTAACTTGGTTAATAACAGGAATATGGTTAGTTCGTTTTACTCAGACCTTTTTATTTTATTTTTTAGGTATGATCGCCAAACTTGACTTGGATGATCGTAGCGATGACATGAGCGTCATCAAGTCTGTGGCCAAGACCCTGTTCAGTGATGGGATCACTAACTGGGGTCGCATCGCCAGCCTAGTGGCATTTGGATCAGTGGTGAGCCAGCACCTGAAGGAGAGGGGCAGGGGACACTGCATTGAGTTGGTGGGCCAAGAGATCGCCACATACCTCCTCTCTGACCAAAGGGACTGGCTGGTCAAAAACAATGCATGGGTGAGTCATCTATGTGGCCCATTAGTCATTTGCAGATGTAACACAATCTAAACTTGTTCAGTAGCTAATAATAAACCTAACTCTGCCTTTGGTCTCTTTCTCAGAATGGATTTGTAGAGTTCTTTCATGTGCCAGATCCAGAGTCCTCAGTAAGGAACACCCTCATAGCCTTTGCTGGAGTTGCTGGGATTGGGGCAACACTCGCCATGTTGATCAGGTGAATTGAACTATAAAAGACTTACCTGTTACTTTTTTTTCAACGAAGAAAATGGACTATTCCCGCAAGTTCTCCGAAATCCTTAATATCACCATGGTTGGAATGACTACCCAATGATGTCCTGTTTGGTCAAAGAAGAGGGTCAGTCTGTTGGATTGTAGTGACCGACTGAATTGGGACAGTGCTTTGGTGTCAAGCTCAAGTTTGCTTTTTTCCGCATCAATGTTTTGGTGCCTTTTTTGTTTGAGGGGCCATATGAGGATATTTGGTAGTTGTCGGAACGGTATCTAATGGACTTGTTAAATGGCGCTTTTATTTAATGTACAAAGTACAGACATTTTATTTTTGTAATAAATGTATAGTTGAATTTAGACTCGTACAGAAACATAGTTAATTCCTCTGCAAATGTTCAACTCACTCTTTTTAAGTCATCAAGATGGAAAAGCACTAGCTAATAGCTATAATTCACAATGGCAAAGTTCCGCCTCTGACCATAAAGTTGGCTCAAATGACTTGTTTCTGTTCCTTGTGATATTAGTCATACATGTACATACAGGGATTGGTGTAAGAAAGGCAGAACCTGCATTGAACTGACCAATGAGGGCCTTAGAATTCAACTAAGGTGGTAAACCCAGGCTATGGGCATTGAAAATGTAAAGCGCAGGAAAGACTGTATTTTACGTGCAATTAATTGCCTTACATGCTTGTCGCGCATGTCATAAAGCCCCTATCTCGCCTACATCCCATTCATAAGTCCATGTTCCTTGGGGTAGATTTGCTAGTCATGCCTTGCAAACTATTTGCGTGGATGCAATGTGACTTCCTGGTTAAGGAAATATTGTGGCTGTTGCACTAGGCTTTACTGGGAGGGGGAAGGGAGGACGTGTTTGAAAGTCAGTTCAAAATTCCATTATCAAGACTATGCTGATTGTATTTGAAGCGTTTAATTTCCAAATTATATCCATGTAAATGAAATGTGCTCGCAGGTATGAGTTTTAAATATGAGCTTAAAGATTGCAAATGGTCTCTGGCGTTGGTTCAATAGAGGCAAGATCGTCTGGACAGTAAACATGTACAGCAGTTCCACCTAACAAACTAGCACTAACCCTCCTGATGCATCTTGCTGGCAAATTCCTTAAATCTCCTGAAGTTATATGATTAAAGGCTAAAATCATGCAACTTTTGTGACTGCAATGAATAAAGGATGTGACTTTATTCACTTTTTGGCTGCAATTGTCTCAAAGCAGAAGTTCAACTGTTAACCTGCTGTGAACTTTGGGACTACTTTTCGGAAGGGGGGGGAGATTTTGTGAAAAGATAGCAGTGACATCTGCTCTGTGCTAGTATCTGGTGCTGAAAGGTAACCCCATACACAAATTCAATCCTGTGTTGTACATAGTCATCTACCTACACACAGTCAAACATGCTTATTCACTCCACTCCCCCCGGACATGCACTGTGAGGTTATTTCCTAGAAATTGCGCTTCTGTGTTAACCATGCATATATGTGTGTGTCATAGGCAGAAGTCTACCACAGTATCACTTCATCTGCAGCCTCAGTTGTCAGAAACATAACCATTATTAAACTAAGATCACCAGAACCACTTGGGTGACTCAACCTCTGAGTTGCCAATAAAATAAGTTAACAGCAGTCCAAAGATCTTTTACAATGTTGCATAACGTCAGTGAGCTTCACCCTTTAGGTTTAGAGATGTTTCCACATAAATTGCATCTGACATCTGTCTGCGCCACAATCATAGCGTTGCAACAGTTGAAGCAAATATGAACCACATCCTTTGTTGCTCACACTAATTTACCAACTTGAGAATTGCTTCTGCATATTTAATCATGTCTTGATTCCAAAGCAGTATTTTATCTCCGAGTGCAACAGGTATAATGCATCCAGTGTACATTTATTTAGTGATTTGCAAACTAAAATGACTGAGTGACAGCCCGGAAATACCACAGATCTTTCTTTGCATATGTGTCTGTCACTGATGTATAGAAAGGTCAGAACCAGACTGGTTGTGGTAGATTAGGCTTTCCCCTGAAGTTTAAGGAGGAGAACTCTGGAGTGGGGGGTGGGGCTAATGGCGGAAGGAAACAGGTCAGTAATGTAAAATCTATTCAGGCATGCTTTTAGGCAGCTATGGAAATCAGCCACAGAGCAGGTATTGTTTGACGTCTGCTGGGCCGAGGGAAGTTGGAGATATCACAGAGGGTAGTGATGCAAGTTGAGGGGAAATACGTTTACTCTTGTGTTTGCACTCAGTCTCATAAGAACAATTCTTCAAATGTAATATGTGTAACTTATGGGGTTTTCAATAAGGAAATTACATAACATTACATTTACATTTTAGTCATTTAGCAGACGCTCTTATCCAGAGCGACTTACAGTTAGTGAGTGCATACATAATTTTTTTATTTTTCATACTGGCCCCCCGTGGGAATCGAACCCACAACCCTGGCGTTGCAAACGCCATGCTCTACCAACTGAGCTACCAACTGAGCTCCCTGCCGGCCATTCCCTCCCCTACCCTGGACGACGCTGGGCCAATTGTGCGCCGCCCTATGGGTCTCCCGGTCACGGCCGGCTACGACAGAGCCTGGATTCGAACCAGGATCTCTAGTGACACAGCTAGCACTGCAATGCAGTGCCTTAGACCACTGCGCCACTCGGGAGATCACTGGAGAAGACTCACTAGTCTCACCTAGGCTAATCTTGGAACAAATTCACATTACATGTGTCAGGGCATGCCGTACTTCGGATAAAGAGGGTTTCTTTGGTAATGAAAGGTGGTATGGAAACAACAATATGCTAGAGTAAACATACTATGTACTTTAATTTCATGGGAACATGGTTGTTTTGGGGAAGGGCTGCAGCTATATCAAGCCTCAATTAAGGGAATCCTTTCAAAGGGTTATGTTGCTCTTAGTCATTAATGATCCCACTGTGTGTGGTAGTTCTGTTTGTTCAGATCTCCTCTGTCATCTCTGGTTACAGCACAAACACACACCCATAGAGGTCTTATGAGGAATCGTAGGCCCTCTCCATGGTGACTAATGCACACGTCAGACCTCAACTAATCCTCCTGCTAAGGACGATGGCTGCCACCGTGGTTACCATCACCACAGGGCTAGTTCATGTGGGCCTTGCCAAGCACTAGCTACATAGGGGAAATTTGGATCTGAGCTGAGGCAACCACATTTTACACCATAAACATTGATGGATAGTATGCTCAAATCACATGACACCAGCTCAGCTGGTAGAGCACGGCGCTTGTAACGCCAAGGTAGTGGGTTCGATCCCCGGGACCACCCATACACAAAAAAAAAAATGTATGCACGCATGACTGTAAGTCGCTTTGGATAAAAGCGTCTGCTAAATGGCATATATATATATTTTTTTTAACTAAACTGTTATTTCACACTGGATTTTTTGTAAGGTAAAGAGTAGTTCCCACAGACCCGGCGCCAGGATAAAGTGACTAAAGGCGTCCGCATGCTTCCCATCCGGAACAGTTTGTGCATATATTATGACGCTTTTGTTTGTTTTGATCTTCGGCAAGGGTTTTTTCGGCTGTTTGTGCATGTTTTTTCTCGAGGCAAGCCGAATTTTGTCGGTCATTGGTCAACAGTAGGGATTCTTCAATTACGTGCTTGTCATTCAACGATAGACGACTCGTTTTCATGCAAAAAAAAACAATTACTGCACCAAACAGTTAGATGTAGATCTCTTCTGCAAAAACGTCAAAATAAATGACAGATTTCTTAGATAAATTCAGACAATTTTGAGGAAGTGTATACAGGCTATGACGTCTCAAGATTGACAAACAGTATTGCCACATTTCTCGTTTTTCTAGCGAAGGTTTTTTAAGGGAGTATGCGAGCACACTCGTTTAGTTCACCTAGCCGAGTTAGGCCGACGCCTGCGGAAGTCTTAAGGCAGTTGAAATCGGTGATTTTGGGGGTTTCTTGCATTTGGAATTATATTGAATTCTGCTTATATCACGCTATGCCACAATAAACAAAGTTCAAACGCCAAGACTCCTAGACCATTGAGTGCTTTTGAAGTGACAAGTTGGCGTGAAATCTGTAGCCTATCTCCGCTACGTTGTATCAGCACAATGGACAGCGCCCTACACACTAAAGCAAGGCCGTTTTGGTAATGAATATAGGCTACAAGATTGATAGGGTAATTCCCCCATTACAAACAACCTATGTGAATGCAGCAGTACACACAGCTGTCCTACCAAAATAATACAAACTAAATGCTGAAAGTAGTAGCCTAGTTTTTCATGCATGCATACAAAAATACTGAATAGCAGTTCGGCTTAGAACACCGACACAGCTGTGAATGCAAACTAATGAATGCGAACAGAACAAAACAGCGGTACCAAGTAGGCCTAGTAAACAAAATATCAGATCGGTAATCGCATGGCACAATCTATATTTAGGCTAGTATTAACGGTAAAGAAACGCAGTAAACAAAAGGTGGATGGAGATCCATAATAAAGCCTACAGCCTAGTACAGTGAAATGCAGCCATGCACAGCTTTCTTGCCAAACAAATAGGCCTATAGGCCCGCTTCAGACATTGAAAATCATGCCTCTCATGAGTACAGCAACAAGTTGTGATATGGCACAATACACTCGACCCACATAAATAATTAAGCAATGCCAGCCTACCGTAAACACATTTCCAATATGGACAGTTCCATTTACAACCACGAAAACCAATAATCTACCAAGAAAACCATAATAGAATGTATTTCAACTCAGCAAAAAAAGAAACATCCTCTCACTGTCAACTGTGTTTATTTTTAGGAAACTTAACGTGTCAATATTTTTATGAACATAACAAGATTCAACAACTGAGACATAAACTGAAAAAGTTCCACAGACATGTGACTAACAGAAATTGAATAATGTGTCCCTGAACAAAAGTAACAGTCAGTATCTGGTGTGGCCACCAGCTGCATTAAGTACTGCAGTGCATCTCATCCTCATGGACTGCACCAGATTTGACAGTTCTTGCTGTGAGATGTTACCCCACTCTTCCACCAAGGCACCTGCAAGATCCTGTACATTTCTGGGGGAAATGGCCGTAGCCCTCACCCTCCGATCCAACAGGTCCCAGACGTGCTCAATGGGATTGAGATCCGGGCTCGTCGCTGACCATGGCGGAACACTGACATTCCAGTCTTGCAGGAAATCACGCACAGAACGAGCAGTATGGCTGGTGGCATTGTCATGCTGGAGGGTCATGTCAGGATGAGCCTGCAGGAAGGGTACCACATGAAGGAGGAGGATGTCTTCCCTGTAACGCACAGCGTTGAGATTGCCTGCAATGACAACAAGCTCAGTCTGATGATGCTGTGACACACCGCCCCAGACCATGATGGACCCTCCACCTCCAAATCGATCCCGCTCCAGAGTACAGGCCTTGGTGTAACGCTCATTCCTTCGACGATAAATGCGAATCCGACCATCACCCCTGGTGAGACAAAACCACGACTCGTCAGTGAAGAGCACTTTTTGCCAGTCCTGTCTGGTCCAGCGACGGTGGCTTTGTGCCCATAGGTGACGTTGTTGCCGGTGATGTCAGGTGAGGACCTGCCTTACAACAGGCCTACAAGCCCTCAGTCCAGCCTCTCTCAGCCTATTGCGGACAGTCTGAGCACTGATGGAGGGATTGTGCGTTCCTGGTGTAACTCGGTTAGTTGTTGCCATCCTGTACCTGTCCTGCAGGTGTGATGTACTGATCCTGTGCAGGTGTTGTTACACGTGGTCTGCCACTGCGAGAACGATCAGCTGTCCGTCCTGTCTCCCTGTAGCGCTGTCTTAGGCGTCTCACATTACGGACATTGCAATTTATTGCCCTGGCCACATCTGCAGTCCTCATGCCTCCTTACAGCATGCCAAGGCATGTTCACGAAGATCAGCAGGGACCCTGGGCATCCTTCTTTTGTTTTTTTTCAGAGTCAGTAGAAAGGCCTCTTTAATGTCCTAAGTTTTCATAACTGTGACCTTAATTGCCTACCGTGTGTAAGCTGTTAGTGTCTTAGCAACCGTTCCACAGGTGAATGTTCATTAACTGTTTATCGTTCATTGAACAAGCATGGGAAACAGTGTTTAAACCCTTTACAATGAAGATCTGTGAAGTTATTTAGATTTTTACTAATTATTTTTGAAAGACAGGGTCCTGAAAAAGGGGCGTTTCTTTTTTTGCTGAGTTTATTTCTATGATGAAACATACCGATATGTAGCTATACCCAGGGATGTCATTTGGGTTCTTGCATTGGAATTATATTAAATTCTGTAGTAACCAAGTATTCCAGCCACCCTCTTCCTATGAACCAGTTGCTATTAAATTAATGTTTTTGGACAGAAAACCTGCGACTAGGGTAGGATTCTACACTCTTCGGGAAAGAAGGGTTCCAAAAGGGTTCTTCGGCAGACCCCTTAGGTTAAACCTTTTTGGTTCCAGGTAGAACCCTTTGGGTTTCATGTAGAACCCTCAGTGGAAAGGGTTTTATATGGAACCAAAAGGGTTCTACCTGGAACCAAAACGGGTTCTTCAAAGGGTTCTCCTATGGGGACAGCAGAATAACCATTTTATGTTCTAGATAGCACCTTTTTTTCTAAGAGTGTAGACTAACCTGGGCTGGCTCCTCTGTTCCAAGATCGTCAGGAACAATCGGAGGTGGAGGGGGTTGTGGAGTCAGTATCCTGGCGGAGCTTGTGGAAGGGTGGGTAGGCTCTGCACGTGGAGTTAGCTGGAGCTCGGTAGCATCATCGCTGCTGGGCTTGGCGGCGGCCTCGATGGTTTGATGCTGCTCATTGCTCTCCTTTTCCCTTTGGCTTTGTTTTGGTACTTTGGCAAAGCCAATTTATAATATCCATCATGGCAGTGGCAGATTAGCTAGTTAGAGCTAGCTAAATAGGCTAAGGCTAATAACACAAACGCTTTTCATAGCTAGCTTAGAAGCTAACTAAACTCTGTGGTGGTGGGGCGTGAGGCAGAGATGAGTGAAGAAGCTTCATCAGTAAACTTGACCCCGCCCTTATAAATCAAAAGCAAATATTACAGGCGGAGGCGCATCACGTTATTCACAGCCTACCACAGATGAGAAGCGTTTTTCCCGCTTTTTATGGAAACCCAAAGGAGTCATACCTAACCACCCCTGTGGCTTTCCATGGCCCCCCTGCACACACCGCGGTGCGCTCTGTCCATTGTGCTGACACAACGTAGCAGAGATACAGATTTTGCACCAACCTGACAATTAATAATTTGAACCTTTCTGCTATTTTTATATAGGGACATAAAACTAAAACTGAGGGGGGCACAAGTTTCAACTGAAGGGGCTAAGTCCCCTTTTGCCCCCTCGTGGAGCCGGGTCCTAGTTCCCATGAAAGTCTACCCACTGTCACCAGGTTCATTGTTAAGATTGGGCAAGGAAGTTTCAGTGTAACTTGTACCAGATTGGCTTCACGTCACACATACTTCAGTGTTCAGCTGACCCGCCCTACGCATTCCTAGCCTGCCTGATGCGACTCAGGTGGTAGACATCTAGGGAGAGCTGTGACACACTGGTCTGGACAAGAGTCCTAAAGTTGTTTTGGATTAGAAAATCCAACAGTTGTATTGGAAGGGGGCGGTGCTTGGGGGGCTGTGTGTTGATGGCCATGTGGGAGTGAGAAAGACATAGACTTTCCAGACTCTGAGGTCAGGAAGACTTCGCAGACTAACGCAGTCCGCCCCCTCAAACAATGTTGGGAGCTAGCCCTAACATTAACTAACTAGCATGCAAGTCAAGCGTGAAGCCGAGACATTATGTGGAAACAACCATCTAGCTACCTATTGGCCAGTCATGGCAGCATTTGAGAAGAAGCTGCTCATAGTGGGAGATGGAGCGTGTGGGAAGACCAGTCTGCTCATTGTCTTCAGTGTAGACCGGTTCCCCGAGATCTACGTGCCCACTGTCTTCGAGCAATATGTACTTGTATATGAGTGAATCTGCTATATAAACACTTCCCTTGTAACTGAAGTGCTCAGTCAGGTGACATGTTGTGTCATACCTGCCAATTTAGTGCACACACTGTGACCTATAGTCTTTATGATTATTTAGAATGTTTGATCATACAGGCATAAATTTTTTTGAAATAAACGTGTGCCATATAAAACCCTATGTGCATCTATTCATATGCACAAAATAGGACCAGACTGAAAAACTCTGTTAACACACGTACATTTGGTATCTTTGTGTAATAATAACTTTGTTTATTTTAATCATGCCTCATCTCTGCCTGGTCACACCCTTGACACTAGCCAACCACCAACATACTACTAGCATATTTGTGGTGTTCTTCTCTTCACCCAGTGGTTGCAAGGGAAGCATTTTATAAATGTGACTTTTGAGGGCATTTGTTAAAGAAGACTTTACCGGAGGAAAGAAAAATAGGTAGTGCACTAGATAAGGTGTCCCAGATTTTACCTTTGTTCTCTGTCGCCATTTCCTGCCTGTGCATAAAGTCAACACTGCACAGTAGAGGTTTGTCACCTGTAAAGTTGTACAAGTTTAGAGCATGTTGTAAACATGTTTGTTTCTATGTTAATCAAATACTTTGTATTTTACATGCTTTAAGTAGTTTGTAGGCTTCATTATCTCTTTCTGGAATGTGGAGGTTTTACCCTCCCCATTCAGGCCTACCTTTAACATCAAGGAAAGGTTTGATCATTGAGAATGAGGAAACCATGGAGTTTTGATGTTGCAAGAAAAGAAAACGTCTCAGACTATAACCAAAACAGGCTAAAAGCTAAATTTGTTTAAATCAGTTCACTATCTTTAATTCACTAAAGCTTCTCTCACACAAAAAGCTTTTTTCTCAACAACAAGATTGAGATTTAGACTATTTGCAAGTTTATGTAACTTCTACAAGAGGGCTGACTAACTGCAGTTTTCAATAAAGCAAAGTTGAAGAGTGGCTGAAAGTTTCTCCACTTCCCCTTAGCAACAGCCAACTGAGTCCCGCCCCGATACTAAAAAAAGCAACAGTTTCCCAGAAGTCAGCTGACACAGAAGTTTATCTGTGACAGAGAGAATGGAGAGACTCCACTCTTCTACGCAGTCCATTTACTTCTGAATCAAATGGTGCACTTGTACTTTGGTTTAATTTGACATGAGATGTAGTGCAGGGGCATAGCCTTGGGAATTCGAGAGGGAGTTTGCCCAGTGCCCGTAGTGCTGTAATACATGCCACCTCAGTGTGAACTCTGAACCCAGTCTCACACACCCAGAGTTGGATGACCATGGGGCTGAGATCACATCTCATCCACATGGTACACTGTGTCATGTCCTCAAATATAAAGCACATTCATTGTCTGTGTCAGTTGAACTGTTAATCTTGCATTGGACTACCTTGCCTTTAACAGAATAACTTGTTGTTCCACATTTACCAACATTTAGGCCAAATGAATTTTACACTGAACAAAAATATCAATGCAACATGCAACAATTTCAAAGATTTTACTGAGTTACAGTTCATAAATGGAAATCAGTAAATTGAAATAAATGCATTAGGACCTAATCTATGGATTTCACATGACTGGGAATACAGACATGCATCTGTTGGTCACAGATACCTTAAAGAAAAGGTTGAGGCGTGGATCAGAAAACCAGTCAGTATCTGGTGTGACCACCATTTGCTTCATGCAGCTCAACACATCTCCTTCGCATAGAATTCATCAGGCTGTTGATTGTGGCCTGTGGAATGTTTATCCACTCTTCTTCAATGGCTGTGCGAAGTTGCGGGAACACGCTGTCGTACACGTCGATCCAGAGTATCCTAAACATGTGCAATGGGTGGCATGTCTGGCGAGTATGCAGGCCATGGAAGAACTGGGACATTTTCAGCTTCCAGGAATTGTGTACAGATCAAAAGGTAATGGCGGCGGATGAATGGCATGACAATGGGCCTCAGGATCTCGTCACGGTATCTCTGTGCATTGAAATTGCCATCGATAAAATGCAACTGTGTTCGTTGTGCGTAGCTTATGCCGTCCCATACCAAAACCCCACCACTACCATGGGGATCTCTGTTCACAACGTTGACATTAGCAAACTGCTCGCCCACACGATGCCATACACGCTGTTTGCCATCTGCCCTGTACAGTTGAAACCGGGATTCATCCATGAAGAGCACACTTCTCCAGTGTGCCAGTGGCCATCGAAGGTGAGCATTTGCCCACTGAAGTCAGTTATGACGCCGAACTGCAGTCAGGTCAAGACCCTGGTGAGGACGACTAGCACGCAGGTTAGCTTCCCTGAGACGGTTTCTAACTGTTTGTGCAGAAATACTTCGGTTGTGCAAACCCACAGTTTCATCAGCTGTCCGGGTGGCTTCTCAGACGATCCCGCAGGTGAAGAAGCCAGATGTGGAGGTCCTGGGTTGGCGTTGTTACACGTGGTTTGCGGTTGTGAGGCCGGTTGGACGTACTGCCAAAGTCTTTAAAACGACATTGCAGGGGACTTCAATTATCTGGCAACAGCTCTGGTAGACATTCCTTCAGTCAGCATGCCAATGGCACACTCCCCCAAAAACTTGAGACATCTGTGGCATTGTGTTGTGTGAGAAAACTGCACATTTTAGAGTGGCCTTTTATTGTCCCCAGCAAAAGGTTCACTTGTGTAATGATCATGCTGTTTAATCATTTTATATGCGACAACTGTCAGGTGGATGGATTATCTTGGCAAAGGAGAAATGCTCACTGACAGGGATGCAAACAAATTTGTGCACAAAATTTTAGAGAAATACGCTTTTTGTGCGTATGGAACATTTCTGGGGTCTTTTATTTCAGCATGGGACCAACACTTTACATGTTGCGTTTATATTTTTGTTCAGTATAAGTTGACCTTTTGAAACGTATTTGCACAAGAGATATATTTTGACTGTCCCTTTTCTCAGGACATGTCGTCTCAGGGAGGGCAGTAACCTCAGATGTGAGGGCACAGAGGGGTATTCCAGATAGGGCCTGTTTTCCCAAACTCTGTGAGAGGACAACAGTGCAGTCCAGAGACAAATAGTCCCTACAGTAGGGGTGTAACATGTTCCCAAGAGTCCCAACTCATAGCAGACCGGAAGGAAGCAGTGGGAGGTGCATGTTATGTTACTAAGAATACCAATCCAGCCAGAACACTGCGTTCCTTGTGGATTCTACCTTGGAGAACAGGCACTTGTGGATTCTAACTTTGAGAACAGGCAACACCCATCTTGGTGGACAATTCCACCCCCTCCAGTGGTTATAGGCTACTCTAGTGTTTTGACATCCACCGTTGTGTTTAATGTCAATGGTTTACTTTTACCTTGAATAATTAGTTTAACGTTTCATGCATTGGTGGTCATTCCATTTACTGTGTAACTATTTTAAGAGTCACAATTGCATTCTTTCAACTGCCACAGTGTAATGTGTGTCTATACACAGAGTCACTATGTGTACTTGTTAAATACCGGAGAATTACCATGACTTTGCAGGAACTCATATGAACCCATTGCACTGTAACAGTTTGTGCCTTTGTAATGGTGCCTTGGTGTCATTTTTGCGTAGGGATTCTGTGGCAAACATTTTAATCGGCCTGTAGACCTCTTCCATGGCTTTTAGCTTCTTGAGGTCAAGCTGCAACAGGTTTGCCCTGGACGCTCTCAGGTGTGATGTTGTTTTGTATGGTGAGTCCATAAAGTGGGTGGGGGTCAAAGGGTTTTGTGTCTCTCCTCGCCTCTGTTTCAAAACAGTGATAAAAACCACCCATCAGGGATTGATTGGGATCAAATGGTCAGGTTTGATATTATTAGCCCTAGCTAACATTCCTAGCTTCATTATATCTATGGAGCATGTAGGATGTCAACTCATCCAATTGAATGGGGCCCATTGTGATAAATAACACCAACAGCACTGCCCACATGGCCAAGTGAAAAAGGTTGGGTGACGGTACACAGTGGTGTAAAGTACTCAAGTAAAAATACTTTAAAGTGCTACTTAAGTCATTTTTGGGGGGATATCTGTGCTTTACTATTTACATTTTGGACAACTTTTACTTTTACTTCACTACATTCCTAAAACAAATGATGTACTTTTTACTCCATACATTTTCCCTGATACCCAAAAGTACTCATTACATTTTGAATGCTTAGCAGGACAGAAAAATGGTCCAGTTCACACACTGGTGGACTCACTAAACACAAATGCTTTATTTGTCAATAATGTATGAGTGTTGGAGTGTGCCCCTGGCTATCTGTTAATTTAAAAAAACATAAGGAATTTGAAATGATTAATATTTTTAATACTTAAGTATATTTTATCAATCACATGTACTTTTGATACTTAAGTGTATTTAAAACCATATACTTTTAGACTTTTACTCAAGTAGTATTTTACTGGGTGACCTTCACTTTTACTTGAGTAATTTTCTATTAAGATATCTTTACTTTTACTCAAGCATGACAATTGGGTACTTTTTCCACCATTAACGGTACATCATGTACTGCATGTTCTATTCAACAGGAACAGGGTAATATGTCTTTATGTGTCACAGGATGTGACTCAGTCTGAATGTGTTGGGACATCGCTTATCTAGCACAGGGATCAAGGATGATCATGAGCCATGGGAATGTCCCCCAAAAGTAGATGTGACCTCACAAGAACCAGTATAATTATTACTATTTTTATTTGGAATCATTAGAGCTGCTGAGCATAGACTATTGTAGCGTGTTTTCAATGTGTAATGTCGGGAGGGATTTATACAAGTGAAGACAGACATGACAATAGCCTAATTGTGACTACAAATCAAACATCAATGGTCTTGGTTTAATCTAAAAAAATCTATGATCTATTGGGAATCCAAATACCAGCCTCATTCATGATATTTTTCAACACTGTAGTCTATATTCAGCAAGTTTAACATGCATTCAAATGTCAATGTTATGTGGTTTATCAGTTTGTCCTCATAGGCCTTACCCTTATAAAGACAATAATTACAGGGTCTCTTTCTTATTGTTAGCTTTTGTTTTGTCTCTATAGGCCTACGTATGAATTTGGGTCAGCACTGAAGCCTTTTATCCTCTCCCTGTAGATGACTGGGGGATTACAACACAGTCAAAATAAGCGCTTTGCTGATAAGTGATAGAAAAAGCCCGACCAGCTCAAGCCTGTGATGTTGTCAAAAGCTATTTCCAAGAGTGCTGTTTAACAAATGATCCCTATACTTTGGCCTGCTGCTTTTTATGTTGTTCATCTTACATCAGCTACATGTTAATAACAGGACAGTTATTCAACATGGTTTTTTTTCACATTATGTAAAACATGAAAAATCATAATCTTCTAAAAAGCTAATACTGATGTTTGTTGGCTGAACAGTAATTTAACCATGAAACACTCCATAGATGTGACATCCATCATGCCATCACTAGGGCTGTGGCGGTCATGACATTTTGTCAGCTGGTGATTGTCAAGCAAATAACTGGTAATTGACCGTTAATTAACATAAACACGTTCAGCATCTCCCTCACATGGCTCTCTCAGATATCTCAATTCTTATTAGCCAATGCCTGTCACATGATCGGGTCCTTCTCACAGGCATTTCAGCTAAGAAGTAGGCTACAAGTGAAGACAGAAACATCGGGGGCGCAACTGCGCGCGTCCCTCTTCTCGAATTCCAAGGCACATATTGAAGATGTTAGAAGAACTGTCCACATTTAGCCTACTTTACGTCAGCCAACAAGATGAGTAGGCCTAACGAACAGCAAAAGCACTGGCTTATGTCAATTTACTATCCCCCATAGTACAAAAGTTGACCTATTCTATTGGTCAACTTGTCCTTCTGTACAATAAATAAATATTCCAAACATACTCTGGGACAGTTGTCGGATGCGATAGATTCCAAATTAATACAACCACTCGCATCAAAAAACCTTTTAAAAGCAATGAGGCTGATGCAACTAAAATGTTGTTAAACTATTTGGGTATTTCTTCACATTATAAGTGCAGCAATGCGCACACGGCAGTAGGCTATAAGCGCGAATGTTCCAAAATGCAATCAATTAGCTGGAAAACACTGTTCTCAGAAGTGACAGCAAATGCCATTATGCATATAATGCTTTATTATAAAGGTGCATGGTTATTGTGAAAATGATCTTCCCCAAACTTCAAACTCACGCGCCACCTATGTATGCCAGTTAGGCTCTACACCGGTTGTAAAGCGGATTAATGTGCTTAATTTTAAGAAGTTATTTGGCCACTTTAGTTGTGATACAAACATATACTGTAGGCCTATGGGCTAGGCTACATGAGGTTTGCGACTATGATAAAACATTTTTTTTAAAAGGCATGCGCTGTTTCTTGCCTTACTGCACACGCTGGGCATCATTCACAAGTGATAGGCTAATATTGTCACCCATCAAACTATTCTTAATTTAATGTTGTCTTTACATATACTAAATAATATATGTGTGAAATTAGTTTTGATTTAGAATGGACCAATATCATGCACCTGTCTTGGAACATGGGCATGGGAAAAAAAATACTTAAATAGCGAATGAAGGACGCTTTTCCCATGGTTCATTTTCATGCCAGCCAGGTAGGCTATACTCATGTTGTAAAGATAAGCAATATGTTTAATATTAGGAAAGTTGAGAAATAAATATAGTAGGCCTAGCCTATAGAAAGCTGATGGAATCCTCCTCTTTTTAACAGAGGCCATCAAAACTCTGTTTTCTCACGCAATTGCATAGCCTATAGAAATGCTGCGCAACATGAGCTCATGGGCTCTCATGAAGTGTTTGATTTGATTTTCGAAAACATTTGCATTGATATCAGAGTGATTAGCGGGACAATAGTGTTGAGTACCAGGCAGTTAGCAAGTTTGGTAGGCTACTAATGACCATCAGCAGCATCAGAGCTTGGAGAAGCCTAGTTACCGTGACTAAACGGTCAGGTGGAATTTGACTGCGGTCATGACTCGTGGTGGTAATAGGGTCACCGTAACAGTCCTAGTCATCACCCAATATTTTGGAATACACGTGTCACTATTGACAAGTAGTTTTGCTAATGGTTTTAGAGGACAGTATAATACGGATGATATAATACATTCACCAATGCATTGGTTATTGTTCAAAGTCGAACCTCCACCGTGTATTTGTGTGCCATAGTACTGGTAGGTTATATCGTGACAATGAGGTATGAATGAAGTATGAGTACTGATAAAAGGTTTTTCAGTTTGGCACATAGGGCTACATGTTTTATGACCATGTTAACCTTTGACAGATCTTGTGTTTTTTTTCAGCCAATGAGAGTGCTGATTGTCGATCATAAACTACAGTCAAGGTTACACTCAAGGTTACTGGAGGACATTTTGATTAACTGAATGCTGGTGATTCACCACCACCAGTTATTTATTTGCCCTGAAGCCTTATATTAACCATGTGTTGGTAGTTTTGGTCAATGGAGAACAGTAGGCCTATACCTGTCTGACGTGCTTTATTTGTTTCCTTGTTTTTTGATATCATAAGCTATGTTGAGTCTGACAGTCTGTTACTGTACTACTGTGTTACTAAACTACTGTTACTGTGTTACTATACTACTGTTACTGTACTACTGTGTTACTATAATACTGTTACTCTACTACTGTGTTACTATACTACTGTGTTAATATACTACTGTGTTACTATACTACTGTTACTGTACTACTATGTTACTATAATACTGTTACTCTACTACTGTGTTACTATACTACTGTGTTAATATACTACTGTGTTACTATAATACTGTTACTGTACTACTGCTACTGAACTACTGTTACTGTACTATTGTGTTACTATACTATTGTGTTACTGTAATACTGTTACTATACTACTGTGTTACTATACTACTGTTACTGTACTACTGTGTTACTATACTACAGTGTTACTGTAATACTGTTACTATACTAATGTGTTACTGTACTACTGTGTTACTATACTACTGTTACTGTAATACGGTGTTACTATACTACTGTTACTGCACTACTGTGTTACTATACTACTGTTACTGTACTACTGTGTTACAATACTACTGTTACTGTACTACTGTGTTACTATACTACTGTTACTTTAATACGGTGTTACTATACTACTGTTACTGCACTACTGTGTTACTATACTACTGTTACTGTACTACTATGTTACTATACTTATGTTACTGTACTACTGTGTTACTATACTACTGTTACTGTACTACTGTTACTGTAATACTGTGTTACAGTATGTCTCCCGAGTGGCGCAGTGGTCTAAGGCACTGCATCGCAGTGCTAGCTGTGCCATTAGAGATCCTGGTTCGAATCCAGGCTCTGTCGTAGCCGGCTGCGCCCGGGAGACCCATGGGGCGGTGCACAATTGGCCCAGCGTCGTCCAGGGTAGGGGAGGGAATGGCCGGCAGGGATGTAGCTCAGTTGGTAGAGCATGGTGTTTGCAATGCCAGGGTTGTGGGTTCAATTCCCACGGGGAATAAAAAAAATTATGTATGCACTCACTAACTGTAAGTCGCTCTGGATAAGAGCGTCTACTAAATGACAAAAATGTAAATGTAAATGTTACTATAATACTGTTACTGTACTACTGTTATGTACTACTATGTTACTGTAATACTGTGTTACTGTACTACTGTTACTGTACTACTATGTTACTGTAATACTGTGTTACTATAATACTCTTACTGTACTACTGTTACTGTACTACTATGTTACTGTAATACTGTGTTACTATACTACTGTTATTGTACTACTATGTTACTGTAATACTGTGTTACTATAATACTGTTACTGTACTACTGTTACTGTACTACTGTGTTACTATACTACTGTTACTGTACTACTATGTTACTGTAATACTGTGTTACTATAATACTGTTACTGTACTACTGTGTTACTATACTACTGTTACTGTAATACTATGTTACTGTAATACTGTGTTACTATAATACTGTTACTGTACTATTATGTTACTATACTACTGTTACTGTAATACTTTGTTACTATACTACTGTTACTGTACTACTGTTACTGTACTACCGTGTTACTAATACTGTGTTACTATACTACTGTTACTGTACTACTATGTTACTAATACTGTGTTACTATACTACTGTTACTGTACTACTGTTACTGTACTACTATGTTACTGTAATACTGTGTTACTATACTACTGTTACTGTACTACTGTTACTGTAATACTGTGTTACTATAGCTACAGCTACTGGGGCGGCAGGTAGCTTAGTGGTTAAGAGCGTTGTGCCAGTAACCGAAAGGTCGCTGGTTCTAAATCCCGAGCCGACTAGATGAAAAATTTGTCGATGTGCCCTTGAGCAAGGCACTTAACCCTAATTGCTCCTGTAAGTCCCTCTGGATAAGAGTGTCTGCTAAATGACAAAAAAAATTACCTTGGTTGGAGGAATGTCATATAGACATCCAACCTCAACAGCACATTGTTGGTAGCACTTTATTTGATGGTAGTTTCCACTGGTATTTACCTGGTATTTACTAGGAAATGTGTGGTATCAACTGGTACTTTTTGTAAAAGATTGAAACACTATTGGTTATTAACTGGTACCAAATGGTGCCTATGGTGTTTGTTTGAATGAATATCACATGTTGCCATGTAATTCCTATACTTTAAATAACTGTTCATTTTTATACCATAAAATAAAGTGGTAACCTTTATTTTTTACTAGATGGTGTAGGTGTTAGTGTAAATCTAAATGAATGCTAAAAAGTAAAAGATTTGTCTGCAAAGATAAATATGCATTACAGTCTTAAGAGGGATACTAACCCAGAAATAAACAACTGTATAAAATATGTTCTTATATTATATTATAAAACATTTGCATTGCATTCAACTTAAGAAATTAAATTGATTGTGAAATGACCATATGGGAACGCTGCAAGATGAGAGGAATACTTCTGTTATCAGGATCATATTCTGTGGTAAATTACTGTGTAGGCAGGATTTGATCTATGTTTATCTTTGTTATTTATGGTAACTGACTTTGTCGATTAGGTGTAGAGAGCAACTGAACACCACTGTCTACTATCGTCATCTTGCTACTCAACCCATCTATTTTGAAGATGTATTATTCATGTAGATAAGGTATCAAAACCCGGAAGTATTTCCCAATTTGATGCCCATATACAGTACCCAATCGATAATTAAAGCTCTATTTATGACATGAGCGTGTGCCCATGAAAGTCAATCCCACACCCTTTTCTGTGGGTAACTAATCCTAAATGGTTCCTGAATTGAGATGGGTGTATCAAACAAACATCCTTGCGCAGAATCTGCATACTTGTGACCTTTTAAGCAAGTTTGTTTTGGTCTGAGCCATGCAAATGCATGTACACGTGCACATGTTATCAGCACACATTAATGGCATCGGAGTTCACAGTTTAGCCTAATAGCTTACTCTTTTAACCAGGCACTACAAATAACAGATAGGGGCTGCACCTGTAACATGAGGTACTGGTAAAGACAAACTATTACTATTTGGCTTGCTTGGTACTGTACTTGTTGTTGGGGCCATAGTGTGGAAAGCTACAAGCTACTCTTATAAATCAAATGTTGACAGCTTGGCTTGTCTTGGTTTTCTCTATCTCGAATGGATCCAAATCATATTGTTTTGTTGATGTTTACACTTTGGTGAAATGACATAATGTCAAAATACACTACATGACCAAAGGTATGTGGACACCTCCTCGTCGAACATCTCATTACAAAATCATGTGCATTAATATGGAGTTGGTCCCCCCTTTGCTGCTATAACAGCCTCTACTCTTCTGGGAAGGCTTTCAACTAGATGTTGGAACATTGCTGCGGGGACTTGCTTCCATTCAGCCACGAGCATTAGTGAGGTCGGGCACTGATGTTGGGCGATTAGGCCTGGCTCGCAGTCGGCGTTCCAAATCATCCCAAAGGTGTTTGATGGGGTTGAGGTCAGGGCTCTGTGCAGGCCACTCAAGTTCTTCCACACCGATCTCAACAAATCATTTCTGTATGGACCTCGCTTTGTGCACAGGGGCATTGTCATGCTGAAACAGGAAAGGTCCTTCCCCAAAATGTTGCCACAAAATTGGAAGCACAGAATCGTCTAGAATGTCATTGTATGCTGTAGCGTTAAGATTTCCCTTCACTGGAACTAAGGGGCCTAGTCCGAACCATGAAAAACAGCCTCAGACCATTATTCCTCCTCCACCAAACTTTACAGTTGGCACTATGCATTGGGGCAGGTAGCGTTCTTCTGGCATCCGCCAAACCCAGATTCATCCGCGGACTGCCAGACGGTGAAGCGTGATTTATCACTCCAGAGAACGCGTTTCCACTGCTTCAGAGTCCAATGGTGGCGAGCTTTACACCACTCCAGCTGACACTTGGCATTGCGCATGGTGATCTTAGGCTTGGGTGCGGCTGCTTGGCCATGGAAACCCATTTCATGAAGCTCCAGACGAACAGTTATTGTGCTGACGTTGCTTCCAGAGGCAGTTTGGAACTTGTAGTGAGTGTTGCAACCGAGGACAGACGATCGTTACGTGCTATGCACTTCAGCACTCGGCGGTCCCGTTCTGTGAGCTTTTGTGGCCTACCACTTCACGGCTGAGCCGTTGTTGCTCCTATATATTTCCACTTCACAATAACAGCACTTACAGTTGACCGGGACAGCTCTAGCTGGGAAGAAATTGTACAAACTGACTTGTTGGAAAAGTGGCATCCTATGACGGTGCCACGTTGAAAGTCAATGAGCTCTTCAGTAATGCCATTCTACTGCCAATGTTTGTCTATGGAGATTGCAATGCTGTGTGCTTGATTTTATACACTGGTCAGCAATAGCCGAATCCACTAATTTGAATGGATGTCCACATACTTTTGTATATACAGTGTATGATAAGAACGTGTCATCGCTTGCTTGTAGATTTTTCGGAATGAAAATAATGTTTTTTTCATGTTAACCTAAGGTTGTTTGATGTGACCAGACAGGATCCTCTTTACCGAGGGACACTGTTTCACTCTCTTTCGCTCTCTCTTTTTTCAACACAGGAATTCAGCAGATTAGCAGGTCCTTGAGAACGAAACCAAACAACCCAGGACAAGCAATTTACCACAATATGAGAACAAAGTAAATACTTGAGGGAAGATAAATACATTCCATTGCAGAGAGGATAGGCTGACAGATACAAGAAATACTCAATGCAAAAACACAATATAACAGTTATACGTGTAGATGAATTCAACTAGGTTGAAAGTTGTAAATAAGGGAAGTGTTTTCTAACCAATGATGGTTCAAGGACATACTATCCCTATATTCAATGTCCTTGACCTTGCCTCTAGATTTCAAGGAGGGGAGGGGAGCGGGGTGCAGAGAGCTCTTCACAGACTCTTGAATGAGCTGCCAAGAGAGAAGGTCAAAGAATCCCATGAATGAGAACAGAACAGAGTGTTTTTTGCAGGATCCCAAAAGTACATAGTGAAATGGAGCAATTTATTTAGGTATGTTTACAATTTGTTCTAGAAGCGGGATCTTTCCTCTGTTAATTGATTAAAGTTGTACTTTGCACCAGTATTTTCCCACTTTGTTTTGATATAGGAAAACACCCTCCTTATGATCTGGATTTTTTTATTATGATCTGGTATTTACCTATCTCTGAACTGAAACCCACCTTCAGGTGTTAACACACCTCCAGGGTTTTTTGATCTACTTCTGGCTCTCCCACTCAGTGCTAACTTTATTAAAGGCCATTGTGTTGGAGTCTGTAGACTGAGAATGTACGTCTACGTCTACAGAAAATGACAGGTTGGCTCGGCTCACCGCATGCTTTCACCGCCCACGCACAAAGTCTCTTAAGGAAGCAGCTCTCAAGTTTCATACACAGGCTTTTAAACACACTTCGCTACACCCACAGAAGATTCAGTGTTCTACTTTACTGATTATACTGATTCTCTGTGGCACTAAAGGCCAGTCTTTATGATTCACCCTAAGCTTTCCAGTGGGGTTATTATGATTTGGATGAGTAAGCATAGACTGATGCTCATGAGACTTGAATAGAACTTTTATGGTGTGCTGTTGTGTGGTCATTTCCCCTTTATAGATAGACAGCCACAGTGGCACTTCACTGAAACTAGGCTGGCCAACTCTTTGGATCCTATCAACCTTTGGGAATTGCCCTCTTTTTCTGTCACAGTAGCTATATAAAAATATATAATTTGGTTATTCGAGCTAACATTCCTGGTAGTACTTTTTTACTATTTCAGCTCACACCAACAAACTTGAACAAATAAACTTCCCATTGTGTGTTCCTGTATTCATCTTTACTTTCTGCTTTTTTTCACCTTTCTCCTCCATTATCACAGTCACCTGTCTTGTTCTTGCCGTGACAAGCCATTGACATTGGACACTGACAGTAAATATAATATTCTTTGCAGAAATTGAAGTGTCAGTCAATATTCTCTCCCTCTCTCCACAGCCCCCACTATTCTTCCCATAGGCTTTCTGTCCTTCTCCCCACCCCTTGCACATGTTTGCTTCCTCCTAAAGCAAATTTACCCTGGCTAGTTTACCGGCAGCCAGGCATACAAGAGCAGGCTTGTCTGTGATGAAACCATATACACACAGTTCCTCTCTCATCTGATGTGTTGTTGTCTTCTGGTTATGGTTCTTGATAAACCATGTCCGATCACATAGTCTTCCCACTGAATAACATGGACGGTATGTTTAAGCAATAAGGCCAGAGGAGGTGTGGTATATGGCCAATATACCACGGCGAAGGGCTGTTCTAATGCACGGCGCAATGTGGAGTGCCTGGATACAGCCCTTAGCCGTGGTATATTGGCCCTATACCACAAACCCCTGAGGTGCCTTATTACTATTATCAACTGGTTCCAAATCAAATTTGATTGGTCACATACACATATTTACATTACATATTACATTTGAGTCATTTAGCAGACGTTCTTATCCAGAGCGACTTACAGTTAGTGAGTGCATAAATTTTTTCATTCTGGCCCCCCGTGGGAATCGAACCCACAACCCTGGCGTTGCAAATGCCATGCTCTACCAACTGAGGTACACGGGGCCGATGTTTAGCAGATGTTATTGTGGGTGAAGTGAAATGCTTGTGTTCCTAGCTCCAACAGTGCAATAGTATCTAACAATTCACAACAATACACACAAATCTAAAAGTAAAATAATGGAATTAAGAAATATATAAATATTAGATTGAGCAATGTCGGAGTGGCATAGACTAAAATACAGTAGAATAGAATACAGTATATACATATGAGATGAGTAAAGTATTATGTAAACATTAAAGTGACTAGTGTTCCATTATTAAAGTGGCCAGTGATTCCATGTCTATGTATATAGGGCAGCAGCCTCTAAGGTGCAGGGTTGCGTAACCAGGTGGAAGCCGGCGAGTGATGGCTATTTAACAGTCTGATGGCTTTGAGATAGAAGCTGTTTTTCAGTCTCTCGGTCCCAGCTTTGATGCACCTGTACTGACCTTGCCTTCTGGATGATAGCGGGATGAACAGGCCGCGGCTCGGGTGGTTGATGTCCTTGATGATCTTTTTGGCGTTACCAGCGTAATTAGAACAGTAAAAATAGATGTTTTGTCATACCCATTGTATACGGTCTGATATACCACGCCTTTCAGCCAATCACAATTCAGGACTCGAACCACCCGGTTTATAATAAGAAATAGCTTATTCACTCACATAGAGATAGACACTGTTTTTGCGACTGGTTGTTTAGTGAGTAATACTTGGAATGGTAGGTATGTAACTGTGTGGTAATGAAGCATCTGTCCCAGCTGCCAGCAAAAGCCAATGGAACAGTGTACTGGAGGAAAACAAGCTCTTTCTTTGTGTATTTGTTACAAAGTTTGGATTAGTGATTAGATTTGCAGGACAAATTCATTTAAGGTTGATGTTTGGAGGCTATTTCAGTTATGAACCCGAGTTGAGGTTCATTTCAGTTCCTTGGAGTTGTATGATGATCTACACTTGGGCCTTGCTCACTACTTTGAATGTCTAAATGTCACAGCCTTACATGTAAACATTAGTAATCAAACTAACAGCTGGCAATGCCACTGCAATTAGCATCCTCTTTCAAGATCCAACATGCTCAATTCATTGATGTAATCACCCATTCTGTTTTTCCAGTTTGTTCTGTTTTGAGTGTGGGTGGCAGGTGGAGGAGGGTTAGTGCAATGTAAGGTATAGTCCTACCTGAGCTCATTGTTAGCTAGCTACAGCTGGCCCTGAAATACAGTGTTCCCACGCCTGTCTCCGAAAAATGAGCTGTTTTATCTTTGTAAGCACCTTAGGGAAAAACACTGTCAGCTGACACTGAGAGAGTAAACAGAGTCCTGAATTCTGTGAGGAGCAGACTGTATTGGATTATGCAGGTCATGGTAGCAGACACACCACACCATACTTACCCAAGGGGTTGGGAGGTGTTTGCTTGGAGTTTAACTTTGACTTTGACAAAAAGTATTAGGTGTCAAGTCAACATATTCTGGTTCTTTTTTTATTTGTCTTCTTTATTTTGCTTGTTGCATACTTTGTTGTTGACAGTCATGCATGTGGATGTTAATTATAGCTGCCGTGGGAACTAAATAGAAAATGCATTCTAAGTATGTGGTAATTACGTTTTTTCCCATTCCATTATCTTTACAGCATTAACAGTGACTATGTTTCAGGAAGTCTGTGCCATCAATGGCCAGGAGAAAGTGACTGAATCCTAATCACTTCAAATCAAATCAAATGTATTGGTCGCATGCACATATTTAGCAGATGTTATTGCGGGTGTAGCGAAATGCTTGTGTTCCTTGCTCCAACAGTGCAGTAATATCTAACAATACACAACAATACACACTAATCTCAAAAGTAAAAGAATGGAATTAAGAAATATAGAAATATTAGGATGAGCAATGTCGGAGTCAGGAGTATAAATACTGTATATACACTACCAGTCAAAAGTTTGGACACACCTACTCATTCAAGGGTTTTTCTTTATTTTTACTATTTTTGGCATTGTAGAATAATAGTGAAGACATCAAAATTATGAAATAACACATATGGAATCATGTAGTAACCAAAAAAGTGTTAAACAGATCAAAATATATTTTATATTTGAGATTCTTCAAATAGACACCCTTTGACTTGATGACAGCTTTGCACACTCTTGGCATTCTCTCAACCAGCTTCATGAGGTAGTCACCTGGAATACATTTCAATTAACAGGTGTGCCTTCTTAAAAGTTAATTTGTGGGATTTATTTCCTTCTTAATGCGTTTGAGCCAATCAGTTGTGTTGTGACAAGGTAGGGGGGTATACAGAAGATAGCCCTATTTGGTAAAAGACCAAGTCCATATTATGGCAAGAACAGCTCAAATAAGCAAAGAGAAACGACAGTCCATCATTACTTTAAGGTGTGGGGGTGCTTTGCTGGTGACACTGTCTGTGATTTATTTAGAATTCAAGGCACACTTAACCAGCATGGCTACCACAGCATTCTGCAGCGATACGCCATCCTATCTGGTTTGGGCTTAGTGGGACTATCATTTGTTTTTCAACAGGACAATGACCCAACACACCTCCAGGCTGTGTAAGGCCTATTTTACCAAGAAGGAGAGTGATGGAGTGCTGCTGTCACGGATACCCCCGGTACTGCTGCTCATTCTGTTCACCAGCTCCGGAGGTCTACGTCACCGGCTTTCTAGGCGTCACTGACATGGATCATTACCACCAACCCCGTACTGTCTTGTCTCATTACGCACACCTGGTTCCCTTTTCCCCTGATTAGTATGTGTATATATGTGCCCTTTGTTCCCCATTGTCCAAGTGCTCCGCATATGTGGGAACTCCTTCTAGACTGTTGGAAAAGCATTCCAGGTGAAGCTTGTTGTGAGAATGCCAAGAGTGTGCAAAGCTGTCATCAAGGCAAAGGGTGACTATTTGAAGAATCTCAAATATAAAATATATTTTGATTTGTTTAACACTTTTTTGGTTACTACATGATTTCATATGTGTTATTTCATAGATAGTTGTGATGTCTTCACTATTATTCTACAATGTAGAAAATAGTAAAAATAAAGAAAAACCCTTGAATGAGTAGGTGTGTCCAAACTTTTGACTGCTACTGTATGTGATGGGATTAAAACAAAATGGACAGTATATGTGGTATGAAAATGAAAATATATGCACTAACTAAGTCGCTCTGGATAAGAGTGTCTGCTAAATTACTAAAATGTAAATGTAAAATATGGATAGAATACGTAGTATATCTGAAGAATAGTATATGTACAGCAATAGTTAAATAGGATAGGCCTTGACTAGAAAACAGTGTATACATATGAAGTGGGTAAAACAGTATGTAAACATTATTTAAAGTGACCAGTGTTCCATTATTAAAGTGACCAGTGTTCCATGACTATTTACATAGGGCAGCAGCCTCTGGTGCATGGTAGAGTAACCAGGTGGTAGCCGTCTAGTGACTGTGACTAAAGTTCAGGGCAGGGTACTGGACGGGGGCCGGCTTGTTCTACCAGTCAAGACAGCTGGAAAACATTTCAGAAAGGGGTAGAATGCGGTAAAACAGACCACTATTAGTGTGTGAGAGTGTACAGTTAGTTAGCGAGAGGTTTCAGATCAACCACCATGTCACAGAAAGCTATGAGGTGGAGCGGGAAAGGTTAGTGACCCATATACCTATTTGGTAGTGGTGCTTTTACAAGAGGAAAGTACCCATGCGTGCCCAGAAAGTACCCATTTTGACAGGTGGTGCACAATCCAGTATACTTGAAGTCACAAGTGAAGAATATGGAGCGATTTCAGTGCCAACAGATATTGTCTTCGAATTCCATCATTGTTTATTTGTATTATGATATTGAATTCGAAATCAATATGGTAGATCATTCATTGTCTGTGTATCAAGTTTACAAATGATCATTTCAAGTTTATCAAAGTTTTATATATTCAACTTCTCAGATGCATTGTGATTCAGTTTTCTAAATTCAGATTCAAAACCAGAGACAACATCCTGGTTCTTTGGCAGCCAGGAAAGGTAGAGGTGAACAGAATCAAATGCTCTCTGTGGTAAACAGGAGCTTCTGGCGGTTTCTGAAGCCAATGTGGCATGTTGAATGTATTCTCTACCTATGAATTTGGCTCTAGCGTTTTAACTGTTTTGGCTATAAGCTATTATGACCCCATTCCTGAAAGCTAAGACTCTCTGGAACATGGTTGTGCCTTCTGTTCCCCTCTGGTGACAACAGGACGCGCAGGACACGTTAGAAGGAAATGTCACAGAAAACGGACTTTGGCCTCCGTAAGACTATAGTTGAATAGCCCTGTCAAAAGCCCTTCTAAGGATAGCTTTTCTGCTCCCTATTTAATCTTGCTCTTGTGACTGACTGTGTTTAAACCAGGTCTCCTGCATGTCACAAGTCTGTGTTAGCCCACTTAGCTAAAGCACATGGGGAGGAGTTCAGGATGTTCATAAAAAGGACAACATGCTGCTTGCTTAACGAGTATCACTTCCCGCTGATTCCGCTCATACCGAGACTCGAACTAAGGATATCTGCCTCGCAAACACATGCGAGCACCCTCCTGAAGTGTTCCAACCCACCGCACTATTGGAAAAGGCCTTCTTCAATTGCGCAAGGGGCGACACTTCAGGCTGATGAGTGAGTTTCACAGATCCCCATCTGCTATATTCACCCAACAAACTCACTCCACAGTGACCCCAGTGGTTGAGCTGAGCGCAACTGTAGATCCGAGTCCAGTGGCACCATTGTAAAGGACGTCACGCTGCTTGCTTAGCGAGTACCGCTTCCCCCTGACCTCATACCGAGACTCGAACTCAGGACTTCTACCTCGAAAACACATGTGACCGCCTTCCTGAAGCGTTCCAACCCATCATGCTATTAAAAAAGGTCTACTTCAACTGCGTAAGGGCTGAGGAGTGAGTGTCACAGATCCCATCTGCTTACACATCTATACACAGACAATGAATGTAATATCTACCATATTGAAACTGAATATATAAATATTGAATTTGAATATTCAATTCAATTTAAATTGAATTTTAAACTCCGTTTCAATTCAGTTTCAAATCATGAAATACAAGTTCAATTATTATATTTGTGCATTACAAAAAAAATGACATTCAATATTCAATACAAATTCAAAAGAATGGAATTCAAATACAATTTCTGTTGGCACTGAAATCGCTCCATACTACTCGTCACTTGTGGCTTAAAAAGGGTCACTAACTTTTCCCGCTTCACCTCATAGCTTTCTGTGACATGATGGTTGATCTGAAACCTCTCGCTAACTAACTCTACACTCTGACACACTAATAGTGATCTGTTTTACTGCTTGCTACCCCTTTCTGAAATCTCTTTCAATTCCATTGAGGGTCTTTTTTTCAGTTTTCCAGCTGTCTCGAATAGTAGAACAAGTGCACTGAAATCGCACCATAGAAGTTTCATTCCAAAACGCCATATTTAGGCAATAAGGCCTGAGGAGGTGTGGTATGTAGCCAATATACCACAGCTAAGGGCTGTTATTATGCACGAACAAACGCGGAGTGCCTGGACACAGCCCTTAGCCGTGGTATATTGGCCATATATCACAAACCCCCGAAACCTTATTGCTATCATAAACTGGTTACCAACGCAATTATAACAGTAAAAATAAATGTTTGTCATACCCGTGGTATACAGTCTGATATACCACAGCTGTCAGCCAATCAGTATTCAGGATTCGAACCACCCAGTTTATAAATATATACAGTGAGGGAAAAAAGTATTTGATCCCCTGCTGATTTTGTACGTTTGCCCACTGACAAAGACATGATCAGTCTATCATTTTAATGGTAGGTTTATTTGAACAGTGAGAGACAGAATAACAACAACAAAATCCAGAAAATGCATGTCAAAAATGTTATAAATTGTTTTGCATTTTAATGAGGGAAATAAGTATTTGACCCCTCTGCAAAACATGTCTTAGTACTTGGTGGCAAAACCCTTATTGGCAATCACAGAGGTCAGACATTTCTTGTAGTTGGCCACCAGGTTTGCACACATCTCAGGAGGGATTTTGTCCCACTCCTCTTTGCAGATCTTCTCCAAGTCATTAAGGTTTCGAGGCTGACGTTTGGCAACTCGAACCTTCAGCTCCCTCCACAGATTTTCTATGGGATTAAGGTCTGGAGACTGGCTAGGCCACTCCAGGACCTTAATGTGCTCCTTCTTGAGCCACTCCTTTGTTGCCTTGGCCGTGTGTTTTGGGTCATTGTCAGGCTGGAATACCCATCCACGACCCATTTTCAATGCCCTGGCTGAGGGAAGGAGGTTCTCACCCAAGATTTGACGGTACATGGCCCCGTCCATTGTCCCTTTGATGTGGTGAAGTTGTCCTGTCCCCTTAGCACAAAAACACCCCCAAAGCATAATGTTTCCACCTCCATGTTTCACGGTGGGGATGGTGTTCTTGGGGTCATAGGCAGCATTCCTCCTCCTCCAAACACGGCGAGTTGAGTTGATGCCAAAGAGCTCGATTTTGGTCTCATCTGACCACAACACTTTCACCCAGTTCTCCTCTGAATCATTCAGATGTTCATTGGCAAACTTCAGACGAGCATGTACATGTGCTTTCTTGAGCAGGGGGACCTTGCGGGTGCTGCAGGATTTCAGTCCTTCACGGCATACTGTGTTATCAATTGTTTTCTTGGTGACTATGGTCCCAGCTGCCTTGAGATCATTGACAAGATCCTCCCGTGTAGTTCTGGGATGATTCCTCACCGTTCTCATGATCATTGCAACTCCACGAGGTGAGATCTTGCATGGAGCCCCAGGCCGAGGGATATTGACAGTTATTTTGTGTTTCTTCCATTTGCGAATAATCGCACCAACTGTTGTCACCTTTTCACCAAGCTGCTTGGCGATGGTCTTGTAGCCCATTCCAGCCTTGTGTAGGTCTACAATCTTGTCCCTGACATCCTTGGAGAGCTCTTTGGTCTTGGCCATGGTGGAGAGTTTGGAATCTGATTGATTGATTGCTTCTGTGGACAGGTGTCTTTTATACAGGTAACAAGCTGAGATTAGGAGCACTCCCTTTAAGAGTGTGCTCCTAATCTCAGCTCGTTACCTGTATAAAAGACACCTGGGAGCCAGAAATCTTTCTGATTGAGAGGGGGTCAAATACTTATTTCCCTCATTAAAATGCAAATCAATTTATAACATTTTTGAAATGCGTTTTTCTGGATTTTTTTGTTGTTATTCTGTCTCTCACTGTTCAAATAAACCTACCATTAAAATTATAGACTGATCATTTCTTTGTCAGTGGGCAAACGTACAAAATCAGCAGGGGATGAAATCATTTTTTCCCTCACTGTATATAGAAGAAGAAAAAAACATACACCTCTAAAGTCTATGATTTAAAAATCTGAGAACAGCAATATTTTACAGACACATGAAGGTACCCATAAGCAATAATTTCTGATGAAAAAACACAAATTAGAAAAATTGGTGGATATAGCATTTTGTAAATAAACTCTTCAAGAGTTTAAGTACATAAAATGGTAGAAAAACACTACAATATGTAGAATATTAATTATTCACCACTACTGGAAATTATGACCATATCGTAGAGACCAATTAGATCAAATAATAAACATTACAAAAAAAAAAAATTGTAAGGAAGGAATATTATATGGATTGGAATATTTTATGGTTTGTGAGGAGTTAGATTGCGATAGGACAACAGAATATACACTAAAACATTTTATACCACACTGCCGACTACTCGTCTCCTCCATTTTCATCAACAAAACAGAAACAATAACAGCGGTGCTGGGGCGAGCAGTGGCGCAGTGTCCCCTAATTCAAATTCAATCTTTAAATGACATGAAATTGTAGAAAAACACTAAAGTATTTAACATATGAATACTTAACTACAGAAAATGATCACCATTATTGTAGAGACCAATTTCATCAGATTAGATAACATGAACCAGTTAAGGGATATTTCATGGTTTGTAAGGAGCTGTAAAGAACCATAATTGTGTATCCGGCTCCGGGTACAGCACAGCACCTTTAGCCCAGTTTTACTGTCTGTTGCGTCATTTACTCTGACGCTCTGCCAGATCAGCTGGGAGAAGGATCAGAGCTGTAAAAAAAAACAAAAAAAACAGTGTGAGCCCCACAGCGACGAAATGTAAATAAGCCGATGCACAAAAAGAGCCGATGAAGGCTCTGCAAAGTGGTTTGTAGAGTGCAACTATGTTCATATGGTCTCCAAGCAAAGGTGATGTGTGTAGACATTCAAACCCAAGATTTTGATATGGTCTCAATAATGTTATTGTGTGTTGTGTTCCAGTCGTCAATGAAGATATATAGGTTTGTGTCTAAGGGTTACCTCTTATTTCAAAATGTGTAGTATCCAAGACCACATGCACACACTTTATGGGCTATATATATTATACAGTAAATATAGCCAGACCTACACTGAGTGTATAAAACATTAAAGGCACCTTCCTAATATTGAGCTTAAGGTTAGAATCTTACATAGCAACCAAGCTATTATGCCACAACGCACCCATTAAAACAAAC